>NC_087152.1:1147500-1157500 GCF_035594125.1 Scylla paramamosain | reverse complement strand
AGGTGTAGGAAAGGGAGGAAGTGACGCAGAATCCCTTACCTGTGTGAGTCCCTTTTGTAGGTGAGGGAAGGGTTAGGTAACAGGGATTGCCTCACAGGTGTTTTGTAAGGGGGCTTTTAAGATCGCTGGTAGTCTAAAATTTATTATGGTAAGTAAATGATACGAGCAAATATAAGGATCCACGGTAGACAAAAACTACTAGACAGTTTTTTGCGTGTGTGCTCTAGTTGGTGGTGCGTGTGTGGGGATGCAGGCTTGTGCTGCCTTGTATGTTCATGATTACAGTGTCCTTGGGAATAGGAGGCAACATTCTCTAGTGTAAGATAAACTTTATGAAGAAATATGAATACTCAGAGTTGTTGTAAATAGACTGACTTGCTTTATTCATTTATTATTATTTTTTTTTTTATTTCTCTTAATTTTTCGTTCTTAAGTTTTGATTTTATCCTTTTCCTTTCGCCATACATCCATTCATTCATTCTTGTACATCTTCACTATAAGGCATTCATCCAGATGTTTATCGTTTACTTATAACTCTGTTTGCTCTATGCATTTACCAACTTTACATATTTTCCTTGTTCACTTAGGGTGGCTTCCCTGGGCAGCCTCGAGACGCGACTAAGAAAACACTGCGCCGCTAACATCGCGTCCTCTTGGGTAAGTATTTCCTAGTTCGCATTATGTGTGGAGGAAGAAATTTAGAAGGTTTTCACGGGGACTGTGGCAGTGTGCGGAGAAATGTGAATTTAGTTCTCTCTCTCTCTCTCTCTCTCTCTCTCTCTCTCTCTCTCTCTCTCTCTCTCTCTCTCTCTCTCTCTCTCTCTCTCTCTCTCTCTCTCTCTCTCTCTCTCTCTCTCTCTCTCTCTCTCTCTCTCTCTCTCTCTCTCTCTCTCTCTCTCTCTCTCTCTCTCTCTCTCTCTCTCTCTCTCTCTCTCTCTCTCTCTCTCTCTCTCTCTCTCTCTCTCTCTCTCTCTCTCTCTCTCTCTCTCTCTCTCTCTCTCTCTCTCTCTCTTGTGTAATGTAAAAATTCCCCTATTTTATGTTATTTTTTTTTTTCATCACCGGTTTTATTATCATCTGTTTTCTCTAGCTTTCTTTCTTCTTCTTCCTCCTCCTCCTCCTCCTCCTCCTCCTCCTCCTCCTCCTCCTCCTCCTCCTCCTCCGTCTACGCTCTCCTATTTCTCTTACTAGTATATACGTTAAAGAACAATAAAGAGAAAGGTCTGCTGTTGTTTTGTTCTTCCTTTATGCTCCTCCTCCTCCTCCTCCTCCTCCTCCTCGTTCTTATCTCCCTTCTTCCTCAGCCGTGTGGACACCCTCATGCGTTGGAAGGTCGATAGCGCCCAAATTCCTGTCATCTCCCGCCCTTCCCTCTCGCCTCACCCGCCCCTGGAACAGCGTCGCCCTGTCACCCAGACAATAGTCCACCCCGTGCTGCATACGGAACGCCGCCAGTCCCTACCATCACCATCACTGTCACCGCTTTCTATCACCGCCGTTGCCACTCCGCTATACACTTGCTGAAGACTGGTTGCCATTCTCACACACACATTCTCTCTCTCTCTCTCTCTCTCTCTCTCTCTCTCTCTCTCTCTCCTCTCTCTCGCTCTCTGTCAGTATCATAATGGTCGTGGTCGTCATCATTGCTGTCACCACCATCATCACTATCCACTTGCAGCAGGCGAGTTTTTGTAGCTTTGTTTTTCATTCATTTTTCTGTTTCCTCGTTTCTTTCTTTCTTTTAAGCGGTGTTTTTTCTTCTTTCATTCATTTCCTTTCTTTCTTCCGTGTTCTTTCTTTCTTTCGTTCTGTTTTTTTTTTCTTATTACATGAATTCTAAATAAACTTCATGCCGCCACCGCCACCACCTCCAAGGGCACTTCCACCGCCAGCCATCGCCACCTCCACCATTACCACCACCATTATCCTTACTATTGCCTCTACAACCTCAAATATAGACGAGAATTTTAAGACTAGGAAGAAGAAGAATAAGAAAAATTGGTTCTCAAATAGAGTGGTAGATGAGTGGAACGGACTCAGTAATCATGTAGTTAGTGCCAGGACACTAGAGAGCTTTAAGAGAAGATTAGACAAGTTTATGGATGGGGATAACAGATGGAAATAGGTAGGAGTGTTTCATACAGGGACTGCCACGTGTAAGCCTGGTCGCTTCTTGCAGCTTCCCTTATTTCTTATGTTCTTATGTTCTTATGTAAGAAGAATAAGAATAAGAATAAGAATAAGAATAAGAAGAAGAAATAGGGGTACAAGAAAAGGAAGAAAACAACAACAACAACAACAACAACAACAACAACAACAACAACACAGGCCATCATATTAGCTGTTCCCTTTCCACCAGTACTCTACCCACAACTACGTACCAACCCTAATTGTTGTGGCTACCTACCATTGCATTCACTACCACAACTACTACTACACACAACCATCACACGCAACGATACAATCACCAGACCCACCAACACCACCACTATCACCACCAACACCACCACCATTACTACTACTGCTACTAGTACCAACACTATTATTTAGACAACAAGCGCCTTCACTACCAGCAAAATATAGCGTCATTTCATCTTTGTCATCATTTTGTCTGTAATTCACCACAACATGACTACAAGTATTTTAATCATTTACTTCCCCGCAGCGATAATCACGCGCCCATCACTTGCATCGCCATCATCTCCTGCACTTAAGCCGCTGTTACATGCCCGTCTGTGTTGTTACTAGCGTGTTATCGCCGCCTTGTTGCTGTTCCTTCGTCATCGCCGGCGCCACCACCGTCATTATAGATCCGTGTGTTGTCGCTGTCACCATTACGACTCCTCACATCAACCATCAACACTCGTTTCCTGCACGTTTGTTATGTTTTGTTTTTTTTATCTTTCGTATTACTTCATCTTACTCCTGCATTTCTCACGTCATTGCTGTTAATCGTTGTATCTCATTCTTCGCCTCCTCTATCACTCTCATCACCGCATTGCTTTCATCACTGTCACCGCTATCACTCATCACAACTTCCGTTCTTATTTTGTTATTTATTCTTTCTTCATGCAGTGGCGTTATTTAATCGCTGCATTTAATTTTTCATTATTGTCTTCTCCATATTTATCGTTTCGCTCTTGCTATCATCACCATTACTTTGTTCTTATTATATATTTTGCTTCTTTCTCCCCTCTTTATCACATTAGCATTTTATTGTTATACCTCATTCTTCACCGCTTCTTTCATCTTCATGACACGAACCATGATATTCACCATCAACGGTTACCACTATCATCATCATCATCATCACCAACAATTTTCCTACTCTGTTATTACTATTATTTTTATACTGCCATTTTTATGCCATCACTCTCAGTCGTCGTTACCATCATCACCCGTTCACCGTAATCACCATCACCAACATCAACACCACTACCATCACTGGTATCATTATTACCATTATCACAGGAATTAATATCACCACACTACTAACACTTTAACATCACCAACAGCATCACTACCATCATCACCACCATCACCATCCCCATCACCAGCATCACCACCATCACCAGCTCTGCATCGCAATTTCCTGGGTTTCACCACGGCCCTGAACAGACACCCTTGCAGGACGAGGCCCCAAGGAAGAAAGGTTGCCTCCTTTTCTCTTCTCTTCCTAATAAGAAATATTACCAAACCTTTCTTAGACTCGATTTTGCAAGATTATTCCTGGTAGTAATTACTGATCGTTTTAAAAGAATTCATATATATTCGTTCAGCCCCACGCGTGTAAGTACAGGTTCCCAAAGCCACCCTCCCCATTTTCTTGGTGTTTTAGATGATTCAATTGTCTTACGGACTTTACCGATTCCTTTGTTGTAATTATGCAACGTAAAACAAGCAAGAATACTTATTTGGAAAACATTACTCCAAAAGAAACAAGTTCCCACGTGTAAACATTCCAGTTCTTATCGTCTTGTGTGTGTGTGTGTGTGTGTGTGTGTGTGTGTGTGTGTGTGTGTGTATGTGTTCACGGCGTTTAGAATGGAAGGGAGCGAGGACACGTCAGAAGTCTTCCTGGCCAGCTGAGGCGAGAAACACTTCCCGTTGCTGGCAGGCAGGAAAGGGAAAAGAAAAAAGAAAGAAAAAAAAGAAAAATGAGAGAAGACAAGAGACGCAATAAACAGTTCCTGTAGGCCAGTGGGGGCCTGATGTCGGCCGCGGCGCCTCCTGCATGGCTAACCCAGGCTGGGAGGAGGAAAGAATGTTTGGAGGGAGGCGGCGGTGGGAAGAATACATTGATATTTATTTAATTTCTCCTTCAGGACGACCTTTCCCTCCGTATCGCTTTGTTGTTGGTGGTGGTGGTCATGAGAGTACTGCAGGGTGCGGCTTCAATAAGAGTCAGTGATAGTGGTAATTAATGACGGCGATGGCATAGCAGTGGTGAGGATGGCAGCATACATCACGGATAATTACTGATACAACGCCATTGATTCTAGTTAAATTTTTTTTAGCAGTGTAAGATAATAAAGATTACGTAAGAGGAGCTGAGCTGTGAGTAAATAGCAAGTGCATCTAGTGATCTACAATTACTTGCAAACTATACGTAGGAGAACTGAGTGCCATAAAACAAATTTATATAGTTATATAAGTGATGACACGTACTCGTAAGTTAGGTGAATAACGCAGCTGTGGCTAGTGGTGGATGTTACAATAGTAGTAATGGTGGTGTAAGCGGCAGTAACAGCAGTAGTGGCAGTGGCTGGTGGTGATGAGAGTGACCTTAAAACCATCTTCATTAATTATTCCCAGCAACCCATAAAGCTTCCCATCCCTTTGACCCTCCCTTCCTTTCTCTGCCCCCTTCCTCCCTGCCCCTCCATCTGTCCCAGGCTCTATTGGCTGCCTGCGGAAACCCTAAAACCAGCCAGGGGAGAGTCCTATACGATGCCCCGCCACCACTGTCCTCAGGGATATCTGGGCCGCCGCTCGACACCCGCTCATTATCCCGGCAGCGGCTCCCTCTCCCCCTGCGCTAAAGGGACAGCGTGTGTGTGTGTGTGTGTGTGTGTGTGTGTGTGTGTGTGTAACTGGTGGGTGTGTGTGACTGTTAATCAGGACCTTCTGCACAGCGTGGCGTCATAACGGGACCATTATGTAAATTAACGAAAAGTCCTTTCTCTCGGGTCCCTTCCCTCTCTACTGTCTATCTGTCGCCACTGTCCTACCTCCGTTTCTCCCTTTCTCCCACCCATACCATCCTTCTCCTCTTTTTAGTCTGTCTCCTTCTCCTCCTCCTCCTCCTCCTCCTCCTCCTCCTCCTCCTCCTCCATATCCCTCGTGTTTCATATATAGGTCCTTTGATAACTTTTTGCTTTACATTTTCTCTCTCTCTCTCTCTCTCTCTCTCTCTCTCTCTCTCTCTCTCTCTCTCTCTCTCTCTCTCTCTCTCTCTCTCTCTCTCTCTCTCTCTCTCTTAAACCTTTTTTGTTTTCATCTATTCTGCCCCTCCATGACCTAATTGCCCGCCTCCCTCTCTCCCTCCCTCCTTCCCTCCCTCTCTCCCTCTCTCCTCCTTGCCTTCTTGCCTGCCTCCCATAATAATTATTGCTCCCACATTCTATACATAGGTAACCTCTTTATCTCTTTTCTCCTCCCCCTCTCTCCTTCCCCTTCACCTTCTCCCCTTACCTCTCCTCCTCCTCTCCCTTCCTGTGCCTGCTTCCCTTCACTATCTTCCCCCCACCCCCTCCCAGTGCTCTTCCCCTCTCACCTCCTTCCATTCCTGTCCTCCCTCCCACTCCCCTTCCCCTCCTCAAGCTGTGGCGGCACAATGGCGCGAGACATCTGCACTTGCTTGCCCTGCGGCTCCCACCTCTTTGTTTATTTGTCTGCTTGTTTTTTTTTTTGCGTATGTCTCTTATTATCATTGCAGGAAAGCGCGTCCCAGACACACACACACACACACACACACACACACACACACACACACAGGGTAAAATAAACAAGGTACACACACACACACACACACACACATACGCTTACTGTTTACTGAGTTCCTTTTTTTGTCTCTCTCTCTCTCTCTCTCTCTCTCTCTCTCTCTCTCTCTCTCTCTCTCTCTCTCTCTCTGAAATGGTTAAATCATGCATCTTTTAATGTTAACTTCTCTAGTAGCGTCTTCTATGACACCTCCTCCCCTCTCTTTCTCTTTTTTTCTCTCTCTCTCTCTCTCTCTTTCTCTGCCTCTCTCCTTCCCTCGTAAATCTCAAAAACATCTACCTTTTCTTATCATTACGGTTACCTCCATGGCCCTCCTTTCCCTTCATCCCTTCCTCCAGCCTTTCCTCCCCCCGTCCCTTCCTCCGTCCCCACTTTCTTGATTCCCTTTCTCCCTCACTCCCTCTCACCAACCCTTCCTCTCCCTATCCTTCGTTTGCCTCTCCCTCTCTTCTCTCCCTCTAGGATTCTTCTAATTCCAGTTCTCAGTGAGAGTGAAATATTTTTTTGTTCTTTGTTGCAGTTTTTGCTGTAGAGGTAGATAGGGATGATGAAAGAGAGAAAGGGAGGCGAAGGAGAGGCTGGTGACGAAGGAGGCAGAGGCTAAAGGAGGCGATGAGGTAGGTGAGATATATGTCCTGGTTTTTGTTGTGTGTGTTTGTGTGTGTTTCTCTTTGTGTGGCTGCTTACGTTACGTCCCTGTCTGTTGTTTATTTCTTTTATTTGCCAGCTGATTTGCATCGACCACACACGATCTTCATGTTCGTGCACTTAGCTTTTTGTTTCCATATATGTGATAATGGATGTTGTTGTACGTACTTGTAGTCATCATCATCATCATCACCATCATCATCATCATCATCATCATCTTCATCATCATCATGTAAAACACTGGTTAGAGGACGTAATCTGCAAATATAATTAATTAATGGAGATATTGTCTCGTCACTGCCTTTAACACTATCACCACCAGCACCACCACTAGCTCTACCTTCATCACTATTACTACTACTACTACTACTACTACTACTACTGCCACCACCATTTCCACCACAACCACCACCACCACCACCACCACCACCACTGCCTCTCTCATTGCTATCACTCACTGTTCTTGCTGTTGTCACTGTTACACCACCACCACCACCAACACCTCCACCACCACCCCCCCCACCACCACCACCACCAAACAGGAGCAAAAAGCAGCAGCAGCAACACCAGCCACTATTAACATTACCAGAATCCACCGCCAAGAAGGAGTTGACACCGCGTTCTCTCAAGACTAACTGGGCCACTTAGGGTTCGGGCAAAATTTGGGCAACGATCATCAGGTGGTAATTGTGTGGCCAGGTGCGGCGAGGAGAGGCAAGGAGGGGGGCCAGGCATGGGTGAAAATGTGTAATATACGGAGATGAAGGAGGCGACTTACGCGGCGAGGAAGACGAGGAAGATGCGTGTTGGCAAATAGGGGAGAAAAAACTGTGGGTGCTATAACGCTGCCGGAAAGGAGAGCAGAAAGAAAACGGAGGTACGCGAGTATATGAGGCGCAACTGATTGCAAACAATACTCATAGGAGGAGATGCGGCGAAGGCAGACAGAAGCGAAGAGATGAAAGATAATGAATGTTCAGTTAAAAGTGTTAATTCAAGCTGTCTGATACTGGTGGAAGCGAGGAGATAAAGGGAACTGAATGAAATAATAGTGTAGGAGTGCTGAGGGGAGATAAGAACAGAAATAGACAAAGAAGGAAGAGGTTGAGGAAATCGAGCGATACGAAGGAGATGAAAGCGAAACGATAGAGGGGAACTGAATAAGATAAAGTGCTGTCGTGGTAGGGATGCTGAGATGAGATAGAGACAGAGAAATAGAGAAAGCAGGAGGAAGGGGATGGAGCTGGTGGTGAATCGAGGAAGGACGGAGGCTGGCTGGCGCTGGAGTTCATCTGATAAAGCGTGAAAGAACCAACATTAAGTCTTTTATCACGCTATCTTGTGCGGGTGTCAAGAGACCGATTGTACTTATCACTTCATCTCGATTTTTTTTTTTTTCTGTGCCACTTCCTTTACCACTTCGCCTCCTCCTCCCTTTCCTTCTCTCGTTATCTGGTCGAAGCTATTTGTTCCTCCTCAGACGCAATAATTAACCGTGAGACTCCGAGGGTAGAGCGCAAAGTTGATTTCTTGAGCTCTGGAAGATTTTTTTTTTTATTTATTTGTAGGAGACGTGAGTTTAATGTTATTGTTCGAATATTTGTGCATTAAGTGTATGCTCTTCCATCGCTGTTTGTCTCTCTCTCTCTCTCTCTCTCTCTCTCTCTCTCTCTCTCTCTCTCTCTCTCTCTCTCCTCTCACACACACACACACACACACACACACACACACACACACACACACACACACACACACACACAAACACACACACACACACACACACACATACACACACACACACACGCACACACAAACAAACTGTAATGTCATCCCTCACCGGAAAACATGTTTGGTCTCTTGTAAGGCAGCAAAAAAAGAGGAAAACAAATTGCAATTAGAGACAAAAACAGGTCGTGCTTGCACACACACACACACACACACACACACACACACACACACACACACACACACACACACACACACACACACACACACACACACACACACACACACACACACACGCACACACACACACACACGCAACGCTCAGTCTTCCAGCACAGCCACTCATGCCCCTGCAGTTTAACAGAGCCTTGGGCGGGGACTAGGTTCTGTCTCAAGGCTCCTCTTTCCCCTGGTACAACACGTCATTACCTGAGTGTGTGTGTATGTGTGTGTGTGTGTGTGTGTGTGTGTGTGTGTGTGTGTGTGTGTGTGTGTGTGTGTGTGTGTGTGTGTGTGTGTGTGTGTGTGTGTGTGTGTGTGTGTGTGTGTGTGTGTGTGTGTGAAAGCTTAATGGCCCTCCTCTGTCCAGCGCCGGTATATTAAATTTCCTCCCGTATTTGCATGCCAGAGAGTAATTCACATCTTTATTGAGTAATACTGTCGATTATGGAGGTTAATACATCTCGAGAGGGTCAGACGGCTTTCATTTGTTGCAATTAATGACACACTATTCTTCAGACACTAACCCGCCTCCTACTCCCTTATGCCTTATACCTCCCGGTCCCAGCACCCCCCAGTACGCCTCCCTAACTTGACTTTTTCATCGTAAGCGTACCTGCTCCTTAGGTCCACTCCCTCCTTGCAGCCTTCCAACACAACCTCACTGGTCGCTGCCTCGTCTTTCTCTTCCCCGAGCCTCACAGCAAACGGCTCCTGTCTTGCTCCTCATCCCACCAGCAGAGTAATGTTGCGGGTGGTTCCCCTCGAGGCGCAGTTAGCTCTGATTATATATTCTTCTATTTATAGGGGTCATCTTGGTGTTACGCTCCGCCTCCTCCATCATGTTTAATGGACGGAACAGGAGGCAGCACGGTCAGGGGGAAGGAAGGAAAGAAAGTAGAATATTCTGTACTAAACCAAAAATAGAGCGGTATTTTAACTGGTCATTTTCTTACCTGATGTGTCGCTCTAGTACATACTTCTGCATATGTATTCCTTGCCGTCTGACTTGAGATGAAGGGAAAAAGAAGCTAGAACGAAACAAGAAGGAAGAAAAGTGCAATGCATATACAAGAACTAATTTCTAATTGTTGTTTCTACTTGATGTGTCGCTCCAGCATAATTTCCCTGCCCATATTCTCTGTTTCTAAATGATGCTACACGTGAGACGAAGGAGAGAGAAAAAAAAAATGCAATGAGCATGAGACGGTGGCAGGAGATTGTAATACTATCAGAATATATATATATATATATATATATATATATATATATATATATATATATATATATATATATATATATATATATATATATATATATATATATATATATATATATATTCTTTCTTTCTTTTTATTTCTTCTAACCAGTTCTTCCATCTGCTGTGGAGTTCCAGTATATTTCT
>NC_087152.1:1070000-1142500 GCF_035594125.1 Scylla paramamosain | reverse complement strand
AGGCGCTAGTGGTGATATTGATGGTGGTGGTGAAGTAGGATGAGGAATATGAGTAGGAGGAGGAGGAGGAGGGAGAGGAGGAGTAGTGGGAGGAGGAAGAATAGGAAGAGTAGAAGTTTTAGGAGGAGGAGGAGGAAGAGGGGAGAGAAAAGCAGGGCCACTTCAGTTTAAAGGAAGAACACTGTGTTACACAATATTCACGGCAACCTAACCTCCTGGCTCATTGTTATCACCTACCGTTGCCTTTCTACTTTTTTTAGTCTGACTTTACGAGCGAACCGAATCAGTAAACATGACTGGAAGGCTTCCCCCTCCCCTCCCGTCCTCTTCCCTTCCTTCCTTCCCGCGCCGTCCCATCCTCCACACTCCCTCCCTTCCCCTGTTCCCTTTCTTGACCGCGTAACTTGGGCTCTTGGTTCGATCATCAAGGTGTCTAATTAAACCTACCTGAAGTCTTAACGAGCGTGCAGATAGGGTAATGAGACACTTTATTTAACAAGCGGAGGAAGAGGGCGTATGCTTGAAGCCCTGAACGCACTGACAAGGGAAGAGGCAGGGAGGGCGAGAGGGCAGGGAGGGCGAGAGGGCAGGAGGAAGGCAGGGGGGAGGGGACGGAGGTACAGGAACATATGTAAGAAAACTTAGGAAAAGGAAGAGAAAAAAAAAATTATCTGTTTTTTTTTATTTCTTTTTTTGTTATCATAGTAAGCTGATGTATAATGTCACTACAAAAAAATGTAAGTTTTGAATAGTGTTTTGATTTTTTTGTTTTCATCGTCTCTTGTGTCATTATTGTTGTTTATTTTACACCGTTGTTTCCGTTTGACAACAACAACAGCAGCATCATCAACAATAACAGCAATTAAAGGAAGAGACGCAGGAACAACAACAACAACAACAACAACAACAACAACAACAGTACCATCAAGTTCCATCACCACCACAAACAACAACATTAGGACCACCACCACCACCACCACCATTGAAAACAACATCATACATCAGGTCAGGCTCGTCACTTACACACCGGCAACTTTCAGTGTATTCAAAATCAGGGCGAATGTAAAATATAACACAACCCACGCCTACCATAAAGCTACTGCAGGACATGATAACCTGCGCCTATAACAGTACAAACACATAGTCGTAACAAGTACCTATTGTAAAAGAGGTTAGGAAGGCCTTATCAACACACAATAAAGCCTATCAGAAACATCGCCACCGCGCCAGTGTCCCTCGGCTAACATGGTAACACTGCCACCCTGCTCGACGGTGCTGCCACCTGCTAGTGTTACCACCATGCAAATCATTTTCATCCTTGCGTTCATGTGCAATAGGATCTCTTCTTCCTGTCAAGTAAGTCGTGTAAGCGGAAGAGAATGGATGAACCTGCAACATCAGGCATCTCGATGTGCAGAGGCGTCGAGGCCGAGGTTTCGTAAGTTGCTTCGATGAATTCGGACCAAGACTGAAGTCATCGGGCAAGTATGACATTCGCCAATCAGCTTGACAATCACGATGGAAAGCTTCAGGTCTTTGCTCTAGAAAATAACTTAATGTGCATCTTCATTATTTAGTGTTATAAAAGATTTCTAAAGGTCTCGTTTTCACTGATTATTTTGAGCTGCTTCGAATCACACAGATCATGAGTTTCGAGCCTCGCGTCTGCTCCTCTCACCAGTGTCATGTGTCATGTGGAGGATCAAGATAATACGCCGCGGTGGTTGTGCAGTTTTGAGGAGTTACGCGTAATTGTGCTAGATTAAATGTCACGGTAACTCTGGCGATTCCAGTCCACATCCGTTATGGCGCAGGAAGTGTGGTGAGTGATGAACACATGCATTATCATTAGTTTTGGTTACAAGCGGTCGATAATGATCTGACTGGATGTCGCCGCCATTCTGATGTGAAACTTCTGGTCTAGTCTTTCCGTCCTGCGATATTCAGAATACAAGTTGACCTCATTAATGTGGAATATCACACTTTTTGGCGAAGGGAAAAATGGACAGGTCGATGAAAAGTATTTAATTATTAGAGGGAATAAGTAAATAAGCTTATTATAAAAAGATGGTTATCGGTGGCACTGTCTGACAACTTTGCCTTAGTGTTAGGTCATATCTTTTCTCAACCTCAGACGTACGAGTACGCTAGGCTGCGTAGGCCTTCGACAGTTAGAAATTTGTCAACTGATTTTTTTTATGATATTAATTTTCTTCTCCGTTTTATATTAGTCTTGGAAGAATAAAGCCGCCAAACACGAGAGCAGTATTAAGGCCCGTATTCTCAAACACTTCAGAGCACAGCGTTATCTCGACTATTCTTACCATGCCGCATGGGAGAGTATTGAAATTCTCAATTGTGTCTCCCTAATACTACTGATAGTTAAACAAGCATTCATCACTACCGTTAGCGTAAACTCCCTTGAAAACATAACTAATTATATCCATGGCTTTTGAAGATAGTCCTGACGAAAGAACAGAGCGTTTCTGAATGCGGGTATCAGAGGGGCACCAGTTTAAGGAACGTAAAAGTGAGCTCATCTTGTTCAGTACAAACTCGATGTTGCAGCTCTCCATCCTGCCACTTTAGCAACTCGACCATATATTGCATTTCACTCTGTAATTGCTAATAGTTTCTCTTCTTTAAGCGGTAGTTTTCCTATAGCCTTAATAGCTCGTGAAGGGACATTATGTATGATTAGATGTTTGTGCGGCAGCCATACCTGTGAGTTTACCATGAATTGCTTCCCTTCTCTAAGTTATAATGACAGGGTTGTAGGAAGGATAAGTGTTGTATCATGGAGAGAGAGAGAGAGAGAGAGAGAGAGAGAGAGAGAGAGAGAGAGAGAGAGAGAGAGAGAGAGAGAGAGAGAGAGAGAGAGAGAGAGAGAGAGAGAGAGAGAGAGGTGATTTATTTCGGCCTTTTAAAACAATTTTCTTATTATTATTTTATGCGATAAACAATAATGTACTTATATCCAAAATAATACCAGGTGAAGTTAATCAATAAATCACTGTATAAAAATATCAAGTAACTTCACTGTTTATGTGCACAAGCGGTCAGTAAATTGAAACCTTAGCGTTGATGCACCTCACTGAATGAACTCCAACCACGAGGTGCTCCGCAGGGCTGAGTTAGTCATGTGGTAAGACCGGTAGGAGCCACAGCTTATAGACTGATTTATTCATTCATTCACTTATTCATGTGTGTGTGTGTGTGTGTGTGTGTGTGTGTGTGCGTGTGCGTGTGAGTGTGTGTTTAACGTTGGCTGATGAAGAATTACATTAACTATAACAAACGGTAAATTGCCACTCATCAAAAGAAAGTGTAAAAACATTGCAATTAGTTTAGTTTCCTTCAGATGGTGCCTTCACACTCCTCTCTCAAAATATATGAAGTCATAGGAAGTGGAAGATTAATACATTCATCACTGTTGGCAGTAGACAGGTTAAGTGCATGCTTCACGGACACTTTTATACGTGCTACATCATGTCCTGTGTTAGCGCGTTTGACATGTCTCAGGAAATGTATCACTCGACAGCCACTGCTCGACAACAAATAGACGACAGTCCTCAACAGTAACGACAGCACGATGGTCGAAGATGATCTCAGAGTTGTAACACTTGGAGTGGTATGCCATTGTTGTGCAAGAAGATAAAAAAAAAAATAAAAGGAAAACGAGGAGGATATGGTCACGGAAATAGTTAGCAAGAAGACAAGAAACCACAGTGTACAAGAACTTGCTCCAGAGGTTGTCCCTGGAGGATGAGGAGAGCTACAGGCGATGGATGAGGCTGAATGATCAGGTTCATAAAATCCTGGGGACAGAGAGAACAGCCATTGCCCGTCATTTCACAAACAGACTGATTATAGCGGAAATTTCAACAACACAGGGTACGCTATCAAATCAAGTTTCATGTTTATGTTATATTGATGCACTCGGTATAATCAATATGTAATGCGCATGAATAAATTTTCTTATGGTATATTGATAACGTATACAATATAAAGCATAATAAGGTATTGTGTGTTTTATACGGTGCATTTATTACAGATATAGTGTATGAATACTCTCCGTGTTATTATTACATACGCGTTTTGTGTTGGTGTGATGCTCACTTCATATGGTGGTCAGTCAGTCATGCAGATCAGAGAGTGTGCCTGGCAGAAGCACGTCGTGTTTGTGACGGGACTTGCTGCCGATGAAAAGTTGCCTCCCAAGTGCTAACTGACAGTGAATGACTGGCATAATGAAAGAAAAACAGACACTACATGCTCATCTTACAGACCATTTCTCTATGGGTGCAATATTTAAACAGGAACGATATATTAGTTTATTTTAATTTTTATTTGATTTTTTAATATGTATATTATTTTTTGTTGGCTTATGTGTGTGTGTGTGTGTGTGTGTGTGTGTGTGTGTGTGTGTGTCTGTGTGTGGCTGATTGGATAGATGAGCAAGAGAGAGAGAGAGAGAGAGAGAGAGAGAGAGAGAGAGAGAGAGAGAGAGAGAGAGAGAGAGAGAGAGGTGGGGAAAACTGAGGAGTGTGCAAAAAGCACCCCCCGCCACCCAAGCAGTAATTAATAACCCGGAGCGCGTCCTGCCCCACCGGAGCACTGGCCGCCGCTACTCAGGCGTGACTTCTCCAGGTTTCTCGTTTAAGCTTGTGAAAACGTCGATAATTATCCGCAAAGAGGAGTAATTAATCTATTAACATTAATTATCATTAATACGTGCTACAAATTTTGTGTAAGACGTGAGAAGCGCACCGCGTTTGACCAAATTACAGCCGGAGTACCGCGGGGAAGGGATCTCTGCCTGCTTTTTTGTGTTTCCGAGTGGAGCTTTTGGGAGACAATTACCTTGGTACGAAATAACCGGATTTTCTAGAGAATCTGGCCTGAAATATTGCCCACCAGGTGACCCTGGGAGCGTGAGGGCCCAGGTAATTTAAGCACGTACAAAAAATGAAGTTAACTTAAATAAACATGAGAGAGTAATATAAAATATCACGTCAGTAACAGATTTGAAATAAGAAGCAGGATGTTAACACGCCAGCAAGGAAGTAAGACCCACATATAGAAATAAAAAGCTGCATGTTAGATTTTACTTTTCTCGGTGGTTCACGGATCAGCCTTACGCTTCTGACCCGCCGTGAACCGTGACCCGCTTGTCGTGTGCGTGTGTGGACCAGCCTGGCCCCTGAGTGCCCGGGCGAGGCCATCCAGCGCTCCCAACGGTGACTCGGTGTCCGATGTGAGGTGCTCGGCGCGCCTCACCGTGCAACAAAAGGAGCCACAGCGCAACGCAACACTCCGCATTTTCTTTCAAGTCACCAAACGACCCGATTTAGACTGTAGATAGGAACCAAAAGGTATTCTAATTGTAGGTGCGCCACGGGAAACCTTGTTGGGGAAAAGCGACAAGGGTGAGAAGGGGAGGCAGGGGGCTGAGGTCACCGTGAATACCAGTTCGGCTTACCAGGAGACCAACACAGCGGCTGCAATACTCCTCAATACCCATCATGGGCGCCTCCTTGGCCCGGCTGACCCTAACCCACCGCGGAGGATCACCGGGTCAACATGGGCCTTACAGCACCCATGGCTAAGGGTGTTGTTGGTTAGACAGGGCCGGAAAGTCACAGGTCCCTCCAGCAAGCAACGGCAGCCATCAGTTAAGAGAAAATAGTATCATATTGATCACCAGCGCTGGGTGTTGGGGTGTAGTGAGCCAAACTCGAGGCAAGAGTGAGAGGGTGCTGGGTCCCGCCTGATGGATGGTCGTGGGAGAAGCTGGGCGGGTGCGGGCGGCGAGCGGCGAGCGGCACTGGCTGGCTGGTGTCCTTGGGCGCCTTACGGCCTTAGAGAAGTTACTGATGTCACTACCATTTGTAGACGGTGGTGGTGGTGGTGGTGGTGGTGAAATGGTGGCTGGAAAACTGTGATGGTGGTAAATAGTGTTCATATTGCATGACGTACTTAAAATTTAATGTGAAAGTGATGGTACTGTTTTCTTGTTGAGATTTTTAATGATACTATTGTATCTTTTATTATTGTTACTATTATCACTTTTATTATTGCTATTGAAACTACTACTACTACTACTACTACTACTACTACTACTACTACTACCACCATCTACTATTATAAGCAATATTAGCATTAATAGTGTCATTATCATCAGCATCTTCATCACCACTACGACCCCCCCCACCCCCCCCCAAGCTGTAAATCACCAGCAGTTTACACGCCCATTGATATTCATCCCTAGCGGTAAGAGCAGCGGGAAGGGCGGGACAGAACCATACAGACGGGAGCACCACCAAAAAAAAGTGAGAAAAATCCACCACCACCGCCATAACCCACCCACCTATCCATCCATCCACCTCTTTGACCTTCCCTCTCCCACCAGCACCGCCACCACGACCAGCACACTCCTTGGACCGCCAGCAAAACATCATTCACCTTACGTCCTCATATGCCACTCGACACAAGGCTCTCTGAATCATGCTCTCTCATTTCCCTTTCCGGGCCGTCACACCTCCAGCCGTCTCAACCGCCTTGCGCACAAAAGCCACAGCGACATACAAAAGCTGCTTCCCTCAGAGTTATTTATGCCTAGTAAAAGCAATGACTACCCCGCGCCCGGCCGTCTACGTATGTGATTTATGATGTTTTGCAAGCATTTTCCCTTGATTGCTCTCGCGTCGGTCTAGAAAGGCAGCGGGAGTCTCATAATATTAAAGGGATATAATTTTCGTCAACAACAGGACATACATCACACTACCTGACGTTACTTCTTCCTCTTCCTCTTACACTTCTCTCTCTCTCTCTCTCTCTCTCTCTCTCTCTCTCTCTCTCTCTCTCTCTCTCTCTCTCTCTCTCTCTCTCTCTCTCTCTCTCTCTCTCTCTCTATCTATCTATCTCTCTTCTTCCTCTTCTTCCTTTTCTTTCTTTATTATCATCTTTCTCTTCAGTCTTTCTCATGTTTCTTGTATTCATTTTATGACGTTCTTTTTTAATTTTCTTTCTTTCCTCTTCACTTATTCCTTCTTTTTCATATTCTCTATCTTTTCCTCCTCCACTTATCCCTCCTTTTTTTCCTATTTCCGCTCCTCCTCCTCCTCTTCCTCCTCCTCCTCCTCATCCTCCTCCTCCTCCTCCTGCTTCTCCTCCCCTCACTACTCACCATCACTCTACCAAGCACCTCCCACACTCCCTCCCTCCCAACCTCCCTCCCATCTGCTGCTACATCACTTGGGGAACAAGATGCAAATTTACTATGCAAATTTAGGCGAAAAAATTATTCCTCACACCCCATTGAAACATTTAGCCACCTGACAGATCACACCTTTGATGCGTTCGGCGTAAGAGGAAAGGTGTGAGACGCCCACTCCCTCTCTCCCTCCCTTCTTTCCTCCCCTCCCTCACTCGCCACTCGCTGCCGGTAACCCACTCAGCTCCCCTCCACTCGCTACCACTCTCCCCCCTGCCGGTCCTGTCCCTCCGCCAGTATCCCGGCGCGGCAGCAGTCAGGAAGGTCCGGGTCAGACCAGAGAAGATAAACAAACAGGGAAGATGGACAATGTGAGGGAGGGACGTCTGTTGTCTCCCTCCCGCCCCTGCGTAAGGTGGAGGAGGAAGAGTAGGAGGTGGAGGTGGCTGAGAAGGTTAAAGAAGGTAGAACGATGAAAAGAAAGAGAGAAAAGGAAGGAAAATGTGGATGAAGACGAAAGGAGGATGAAGAAGATAGGATGATGAAAAGTAATATTGATAAGGAAGACAGTGGTGGAAGTGGAAGGGAAGGGTAAAGGAGAGAGGATGAAGAAGAGAAGGAGATAAAAGAAGAAAGTTGTGGAAGTGGGAAGGAAAGATGAAGAAAAGGGGATGATCGAGAGAAAGAGAAAAAAAAGGGAAGAAGGTGATAAAGCTGGAAGAGAAAGGTGTAGAAGAGCAGTCGATGAAGAGGAATTAAGGGAGAGCTGATGGAGGTGGAAGACATTAGTGAAGAAGAAGAAAAAGAAAAGAAGGAAAAGGAGTAGGAAAATTAGGAGGAGGAGGAGGAGGAGAGCGAAGAAGATGTGAAGGATGAAGAGAAGAAGGAAGAGCAGGAGGAGGAGGAGAAGGAGGAGGAGGAGGAGGAGGGGAGTGAAAATGAAGTAAGACGAAGGAGAAAGAGGAGGAGGATCAAGAGAAGTAGGAAGACGTCGAAAACTCAAAGAAGGAAAGGAAGAAATAGAAGAAAGGGAGGACCATGAGTTGCCAGAAGGAAGGATGGAAGAAGTTTACAACCAGAGAAAAAAATCGATAAGTGTACAAAGACAAAACTCTAAAGTAAAGATGCGCGAAGACAGTAAGAAGGGAATAAAATAAAGAGACAGAGAAAGAGCAAGAGAGAGAGAGAGAGAGAGAGAGAGAGAGAGAGAGAGAGAGAGAGAGAGAGAGAGAGAGAGAGAGAGAGAGAGGAGAGAGAGAGAGACAGTAACGGAAGAAATAACCACAAGGAGAATATACAAAATGCGAAGAAAGAGACAGAAAGAGAGAGAAAAAGAGAGAGAGAGAGTTAATCTTATGCACCTATCTTTGTGTCTGTACTCTGTGAACCTGGTAAGTCTCTCTCTCTCTCTCTCTCTCTCTCTCTCTCTCTCTCTCTCTCTCTCTCTCTCTCTCTCTCTCTCTCTCTCTCTCTCTCTCTCTCTCTCTCTCTCTCTATGTGTTTTCCTTTTTGTCGTTCAGCTGTGAAATATCACCAGCCATTGGAATAAAAAAGTAGTTATATTTTTACAATTTGATGAAGTAGTGGTTTTCTAATGGAGAATATTACTTTGTAGCTCTCTCTCTCTCTCTCTCCTCTCTCTCTCTCTCTCTCTCTCTCTCTCTCTCTCTCTCTCTCTCTCTCTCTCTCTCTCTCTCTCTCCATAGAAACTAGCTCCGTGATTTGTTTGGGATAAATCATACGAAAATAGGGGAGACCTGTACAGGAATGAAATATAGGAAGAGAGGGAAGAAGGGAGATAACTTAAGTGGGGGTGAGAAGGACGGGGGAGGGAAGAGGGGAAGAGGAAGGTGGTGCAAGGGAGTGGAGGGAAAAGGATTGGAGGGGAGGGGATGAGGAAGATTGGAAATGTTTGTAAGACGGCTCGTTCCACCTTACTGGCTCTTAAATCACCCGGACCGGTTCTGGCGGTGATTAACGGGCATATCTGATTCATTTCACCTGCAGGGTAATTAGTTTCATTACTATTAGTTCTTGAAATAATGCATTACCTGGCGGCCACCTCTGTGTAATTAACGCACGGGTGAAAAGCGTTCAGGTTACATAGGGCGCGGGCGGGAGGGAGGGAGGCTTTTTTGCTGCTGTTTACATCGCCTTAATGCAGGTGACAGCAGCAGCAGCAGCAGCAGCAGCAGAGTCGGGGCCTCACGTGGGTCTATTCTGGTCGACGCTACTGGCGGGGCGTCTTTGCGAGTACTTTTGCCAGTCATTTGTTGTTCTTAGGGGCGTGCAGTAGTCCTGGCTGACACCCCAGCGGCGGGATACAAGCGTAATGTAGCGGTAGTGGTAATGAGTGGTAAGAATAGCGACGCTGGCGGAAATAATGGTGGTAGCAACAGCAGTTGGAAGAGGTGAGGTTGTTGTTGTAATGGTCTTGATCTTGATCATGAAAACAATTCTAATGATAACATTAAATGCTGACTGTAGTGGTAATACTCGTAATAATAATAACAATAATAATAATAATAATAATAATAATAATAATAATAATAACAACAACAACAACAACAACAACAACAACAACAACAACAACAACAACAACAACAACAATAATAATGATAATAATAATAATAATAATAATAATAATAATAATAATAATAATAATAATAATAATAATAATGAGTAATAACATCAAGGAGAATGATCATTTATTGGTCAGAGGCAAATGAAAAAAAAGAAAGATAGAGACAAAGAGACAGAGAGACAAACAGACAAATAGACAAACGTATGGGGTAGAGATACAATTTTATTGACCACAAATATACAGATACTAAATAAAACATACCTGATGAATTAAAATCACGTTATGATCTATATAAAGTTTTATGCTGTAGTTTCTTGAATACGTACTCTTATAGCTTAGAAAGGTCTCAATTAATTTTCTATTGTCTTTTTCCTTTGTGTCCATGCAATAGTTTGTTTTACTGAGCTCTAAACGTTAAGAAAAGAATGACCATAGGAGCTTAAACAGACACTCTCTTCCTATCCTCCCAGGTGGCAGGGAGTGGTGGTGCCCAGTGCCGAGACGTGCCACCTCAGCGATGGCAAGGAGCACGCGGCTTTCAACTAGTGCTACTTGCTGTCCATTGCTCAGGTAAGGCCCGCCAGGTGACGCAGGGGGGGGCAGGGCGAGCTGTACTCTATATCTCCTCTATATCCTCCCAACTGTGTATTTTTTCCTTACTGTGGTATTGCATTCGTGTCAACTCAGTGTGTTACGTCGCCTGTCGCTCTTACAACAACAACTACTACTACTACTACTACTACTGTTCCGCACCTTCACACGTACTGTCTTCCTCTTTCCAAACCACTCCCAACCACCCCGCTGGCGCTTCTTTTCAAACAATGCCGCGTTGCCTGCGTGATACTTTTCTTTATTGCCTTTAATGTGTATTTTCCTCCTCGGAAGAAACATATAACGACTTTTGAATGCCGTTTTGCTGAACACTTACATATATTGTGTTTGAAGTGCTGCTAAATAGAATTACTTATGAACGTTTATCATTCTACGACCTTTGTGGTCTCCAGTGTGGCCTGTGGAGAGTGTTGTCGCTTTCGTCTTCCGCTGCAACCGATCATTTGCTAAATATAGATATGAATTTTAAACTATATATATATATATATATATATATATATATATAGAGAGAGAGAGAGAGAGAGAGAGAGAGAGAGAGAGAGAGAGAGAGAGAGAGAGAGAGAGAGAGAGAGAGAGAGAGAGAGAGAGAGAGAGAGAGAGAGCGAGAGAGAGAGAGAGAGAGAGATACATACTAAGTACGTTACTCTAAGAGAAGAGTATCGAGATACCTCCTGAATTTAATTAGCCAATCCGAGTGCAGCTCATATTGTATTCCTGGTTTCGGCTTCCTTTTCACATAAGATTATCATAGTGAGTAAACGCAGCGTGACACACTTCGCCTGGTCAGGAACGTGGCCATGTCTGCCAAGGAACAGCTGCACCTACACCCATTGGAGTGACACTCTGGAGCGTTACATCCCTCCTTGATGAGTGATACAGTTCATCTGGCACAATGGCACTCTCTCAGTAGTCATGACCCACGCCTGTTGCCATGACACAACACAACCACCCCGCTGCCACCGCTACCCGCCGCCATCATCACCATCACAATTACCACCATCACCTCCACCACCAGTGTCCTTGTTGATACGAAAAAAAAAGTTGCTTTTACCTCTTATTTAAGTACACAAACAAGCAAGAGGCAACTGGTATGCACAAAAAGTAAAATTAGCGGCATATGCTAAATTGCGCCTCTCCACTGCCCTCCCCCTCCGTCTCCTTGACCTCTGAACCTGCAGTGGTGATGACCTCTCACGCAGGGCTGACTGTGACATCCGGGTTACAGTTGTTTACTCTTTGAAGGCTCGCCAAGGGCCTATTTACTAACTAATCGTCAGATGATCAGATACACTTAGGTTGTTTGCTGCTCGGCTGAAGTTCCAAGGTCCATTGCTTTAGAATACATAAATTTAGTAACCACAGAGCCACTTGAAAATGCAAGACAGGAGAAAAATATATATATCCATGTTCCGCAGACGTAAATGCGGGAGAAGCATTGATAGCAGGGTGTAGGGGATCAATCTTTGTTTTTTCTCTACCTTATGCCACGTGATGAGGGAACGAAGAGGGCGGCACAGGCTGAGTCAGTGATAAATGAGTAATTCGTCTTGGTGTCCTGCTTCATACTTATCCTTTTCCTAGAGTTCTTCACTGAACTTACGAACGAAAGAAAAAAAGTATCAGTCGTGTGGTGAAGGCAAAAATTACATCAATATATATTTTTTGCTTGTCTGTGTTGATGTTTGTTCTGCGGCGCCGTCTGGCGTGAGGCTCCGAGGCTGTGATGTGCCGTGTTGTGCTGTGACTTTATGTATGGTGATCGTGGTCAGCTGTGCAAAAGCGTGAGAATCTGTCCTGCTTTGTGGTGCGTCTGGATTCTTTGGTCCATTTTTGTAAACAGTCTGCTCCTCGAAGAACCTCATGTAGAAGAAAATTGTTGCGTTTATTCAGATGACTGTAGGGAAGATAATTCATTGCAGATTGTGAGAGGATGGGAAAGTGTCTATTGATAAAGCTGACTCGACCTTTGCTGCCTTTCATCTCTTACTTTAAATCAAATACGTAGCTGTTCATTCATTTATTTGTTTACTTATGACAAACTACCTTTTAAGGCAAAAAAAAAAATTAACTGTACACCAGTAATTATTATACTTTCATTTGGTATAAGAGACAAAATATCACTGAGCCGTGTATACTATTGCTAACCCGTTTCTATTGATGTTACCAGCTCCTGCAGGTGTTGTTATCTTGCTTCTTGATAATCGTTATTTAAATACACCGTTCTTTGACCCAGCGAGCAGGAATAGGAGAGAACTGCGTTTTTGCATTAATGATACGGACAAGCAAAAAGAGGCTATGGGATAAATGACAGGAGGAGGCTCATTATATTCAAGTTGGCAGTGCAGAATCAATACGAAGATTGAGAAGATTAGACAAATTAATGGACAAGAATCATAGTTGGATATATATGTTATACTAAATAAATAAACTGTTACGTGGATATCTTCTGGCATCTTGCAGCTTCGCCTATGTTCTTATGTTCCTTTTCATATGTCTAGCAGGGTTTGATGTTATTGCATCTTGAATACTGATCACTAGCGCCTGGCAGTGTAAGGCAAACATAGGCCTTCTTTATTTGTGCTTTGTCTTTTTCTGATACACGCCTGGCTGTGTTATAAGGCGCTCCTGCTCTCCTCCGGCTGCGGATCAGATGATTATAGCGGTAAGTCGGTTCTGGACATCAAATGAGCCGTTTTCCTGTTTCTGTTTATATTCGACCGTTGGTGTTTGCTTTATAAATGTTACTATGATTCTTTTTCGCAATATTCTTGAGCAATTTGACCTGACTGACCCCGAGATCTTGCCTTGCCGTCCTCCCTCCCACCTTCTCTCGTCCTTCCTTTCCATTCATCTCTCTCTCTCTCTCTCTCTCTCTCTCTCTCTCTCTCTCTCTCTCTCTCTCTCTCTCTCTCTCTCTCTCTCTCTGGAGCTGTTCTTTCATTTGAACTCTTTATCATTTTATATTTTTGTTTTATTTCCTTAAACAAACTTGCTTGGAATTTTTTAATGACTCATGATCATAAAGGTGTCATTGAAATTGGCCTGTCATGCATAAGAAATTAGATAGGGTGAATAATATACACATGTATCAACAAGGTATCGGAGTATCAAATATCCTTGCGCTAAGATGTGACGCATCACTTCCCTAAGATTTCGATATTTCCAAGATTAGTCGGTCAGCACTGAAAAGAAATAAACTCCCACTTGATCAACTAAATGCCCAAATTATAAAGCTATTGTGCACATGGTAGCCAAAAGTAAGCACGAAGTTATACTGCGCAGCTTGTGAACTCTTTACATTAAGGTACGGCAAAAGCAAAGAAAAAAAAATCATGTTCTTTCATACTTTCTTGTAGCAGCAGCACCAGGAATAATAACAATATTATCATCATTAGTAAAGATGATAGCTGTAGTAGTAGTAGTTGGTGTTGTTGTTGCTGTTGTTATTGTTGTTGTTGTTGATTTGCTATTGTTTATGATGTTGATGTTGTTTTCGTTATTATCATTTCCTTTGATGTTGGTGATGCTAATTTTCTTGTTGATGTAGCAGTGATAGTAATAGAAATGTAATCTATTTAAATATGTAAGTGATCACAGTTACTGTTGGAGAGAGAGAGAGAGAGAGAGAGAGAGAGAGAGAGAGAGAGAGAGAGGAGAGGAGAGAGAGAGAGAGAGAGAGAGAGAGAGAGAGAGAGAGAGAGAGAGAGTTACAAGTGACCACCTTTCTTTTTATCATATTTTTAAGATTATACAATAGCTCCCATCAGATACAAATTTACTATCTCTAAGAAATAATTTCCGAAGAGGGCGGTTAGGCAGCAGAATCTGTGGTGATGGTACAGGGAACAGAAGAGAAGGGAAGGGAAGGGAAGAGAAGGGAAGTGAAGGGAAGGTAAGGGAGAGAAAATATGCCAAACCATTTAAACTGACGTACTCCAGTTCTCAAGACGGATTACAAGGTAAGGAGCTGAGTCAGGGCAGGGGGGAGGGCCGAGCTGAGAGTGGTGGGGTTGGTGGTGGCGGGAGACAGGTAGGGCAGGAAAGGGGAACAAAGGTCAGGTTAGGATGGGCAGGAGAATTATGGGTCAGAAATTATGTGGCAGAGGGGATCAGTCAAAGAAAATGAGGAAGAGAGAGAGAGAGAGAGAGAGAGAGAGAGAGAGAGAGAGAGAGAGAGAGAGAGAGAGAGAGAGAGAGAGGGGGGAGAGGAGAGAGCTTTTATGTTACGAGAAGTAGTATAAAAAAGTATGTGAATATTTAATGAAAACGCGAAATTGATTAGCAAGAGAGAGAGAGAGAGAGAGAGAGAGAGAGAGAGAGAGAGAGAGAGAGAGAGAGAGAGAGAGAGAGAGAGAGAGAGAGAGAGAGAGAGAGAGAGAGAGAAGGAGGCTAGAGGGAGGCACTTGAAACACGGAGATAATTGGTGGAGTCTTCAGGAGAGGTCAAGATTTCTTCATCCTCGGCGTGGCGGCTGGAGAGGGTCAGGAGAGCAGCGGCCAAGGCAAAGAGTGGCCGCCGCGTGGAGGGTCCTGTGGGTCCTCGAGGCCAGCGGAGTTTTATCCATCACGTAAAGACAGAACCAACACAGGCGTCCTCCGCTGAATTTAATGCCCGGCCTGTGAATCCCCCGCACATCAGTCAGGCGGCGGCTCTGTGCTGATGGGGTGGCCGCCTGACTGACCACTCACGGTACTCTCCTCTTGACGGTGACTCCTCCTTATTTTCGTCTGCCTGTGTTTTCTGATATTTTCTTCTTCTTATCATCATCGTCATTGTCGTCATTATTTTCTTCTTTTTTCTTCTTTTCTTCTTCTTGTCTGGGAGTGGAGAGGAGGCTTCTTCTGTACTATCCTGCCTCTCCCACTAATAGTTACCTTAGAATAGTTACCCAAACAGCCTAGTAAGGACCTCTCGCTCTGTTTTTTGTTTGGACTTCCATT
Source organism: Scylla paramamosain (assembly GCF_035594125.1). Lineage (NCBI taxonomy): Eukaryota > Metazoa > Arthropoda > Malacostraca > Decapoda > Portunidae > Scylla > Scylla paramamosain. The sequence continues at coordinate 1,127,148 of NC_087152.1, read as the reverse complement.
TGTATTCCTTTGTAGTCCTCCTCTTCCTCCTCCTCTTCCTCCCCCTCCTCATCATCATCATACATTGTGATAGATATACGCACTATCGTTGTTCTCCTCATGACACAATTGTCGATCTCAACATCACTGTCATCCTCGTCTTTGCCTTGTTGCCTTGTTGGTTTTCTTCGTCCCCAGTGTTCGCGTGGTAGTCATTGTTCTCGCTGTCGTCTCAATATTAGTGATCACTGTCCTTTACCTATTCATTGCTATTTTCCACATCTTTCCTTAATCACTAACCAATCTGAGACATCCTTTCTTGTTCTTCAGCCACACTGAACTGACTAGAAATGATAAAATTTACTCTTTTCATGTCCTTTCTTGTATATGCTTATAAAGACTATATACATTGCTTTTAGTGCTGTGAATTGTTACATATGGCAGTGGAAGGAATAAGTGTTGGTAAGTCTCATCGTAAGCTTTATTCTTAATTGTGGTTTTCATCCTTGTATTCATCCTTACCTTGCGTCACGTGCCTCTCTTCTGTGTGTTTACCTACGTGCTAATCTTCTTCCTCCGTCTTTGCTGTTCATTAATGCATTAGTTGATTAATTCATTGGTTGATAAGTTAACTGTGTAAATGATTTGTTGCTTTGGGTTGATAGGTTTTCTTCTTCTTCTTCTTCTTCTTCTTCTTCTTCTTCTTCTTCTTCTTCTTCTTCTTCTTCTTCTTCTTCTTCTTCTTCTTCTTCTTTTTCTTCTTCTTCTCCTTCTCCTTCTCCTTCATAATCATCATCATTATCATGAACACCACCACAACCACCAGTAATATACTTTTATTTTTCTTCTTTTCCTCTACCTCGCATCATCTTCCTCTACTTTTTCTTCTTCAGTCTCCATCTACTCCTCCTCCTCCTCCTCCTTCTCCTCTTCCAGCTGCTTTTCCTCCTATCGAAACAAAAAAAAGAAAGAGAAATAGAGAGAGAGAGAGAGAGAGAGAGAGAGAGAGAGAGAGAGAGAGAGAGAGAGAGAGAGAGAGAGAGAGAGAGAGAGAGAGAGAGAGAGAAGCCAAATTTAGAGGAATTCACCTCTTAAAAGCAAAAAAGGAAAAGTTGATTTAAGGGACTGTCTGAAGGCGAATCAGCGATGGAGGCGAGTCTCAGAGGACACCAAATGAAGGCGCCCGTCAGTCAGTCTCGGCGGGGCTCTGAGCGTCCGTCTGGAGTGAGAGTCAGCCCCACTGTTGTTTCCTCACACACTTCTTTTATTTTTCAGGGGAGAGAGAGAGAGAGAGAGAGAGAGAGAGAGAGAGAGAGAGAGAGAGAGAGAGAGAGAGAGAGAGAGAGAGAGAGAGAGAATCATTAGTCTTTCAAGGTAAAATGTTAAAATGTAAATACTGTACTGTACCATAAAGCGCATCACGTGGCTTCGTTCTTTCCACATTCTCCAAATTTTACGACTCAACCAAGAAAGAAAGAAAGAAAGAAAACTCCGAGAGAGAAAAACACACACACACACAAAAAAAAAAAAACGAATCTAATAATTATCTTTCAGGCTGATGGTGAAATGACTTAAAAAGAAAGATGAAAGAAAGGGAGAAAAACACTCATCCAAGGAAAGTAAGAGAGGCAAAAGAATTATTCCCTAAAGTGTGGAGAGTGAATCTGCCGTTTTAGGAGAGGAAAAAGATGTATCTGGGGGTCAGGGGGAAGACGGAGGGAGGGGAGGGCGGGCAGGGACGTCAAGGCAAGTTGGGAATCAGAGGCAAATTCCGATAACTTGTTTTGCGCTGCGAGAGCTGGTACGGCGTGCTTGCTTTGCGCTGAAGTGACTTTCTCCCTTCAAGCAGAGAGCCAATCGATCATTACGAGTGAAGGTGGAGTGTGGGAACTCGCCTGCACACCTCCTCCTCCTCCTCCTCCTCCTCCTTACCGCTCTTCATCATTACCTCTTCTTCCTCCTTCATCTCCTCCACCTTCTTTATCTTCATCAGTGCCTGCTCTTCCTTGTCCTTATACTCCTCTTCTTGCTTATCCTCCTCATCCTCCTCCTCCTCCTCCTCCTCCTCCTCCTCCTCCTCCATCTTCTTTGCCCTCCATCATTACCTTTTCCTCTTCCTCCTTCGTTTCTTCCAACTTTTATGCCTTCTTCAATGCCCTTTCATTTAATGTTCCTATTCTTAGTCCTTCTCCTCCTCCTCCTCCTCCTCCTCCCCAGTACGAGTATACTTGTTATTTGAAATATGCTTGTTATTTACTTGTTTTATGCAGTGACCTACACAATAGTTTTGGAGACTTGGAAGCTCCTGCGGCCATACATCATCATCACTTACTTGGGATTGCAAAGACAAGGCTTGACACGTCAAAGACAGATATCATTGTTCACCTACAGTCATCCCTGTCCAGTCTCCCGTCCTTTCCAATCTGCTCAATCACCGTTTCGACTATATAACCTTTAAAAAAGACTGGCTTTCTGATTAGAAATTGGGAGTGACTCTGTAAGGTGCTTCATCCAGCTGGCTTCATGCAGAAAGTGGCGCATTCAAGGGTTCGAAGCTTGGCCTTGTTCTGTTCTTGAAACGGGACAGCGATATTGATGATGGTCTTGTATCGCCTCAGACCAGAGCGTTTCCACGTGTATCGCCTCAGACCAGGGCGTAACCACAACTCAGTACATTGCACTCAGTACATTGAAGTATTGAGCAATTGATCAAATAACTATAAGCCTCGGGAGAAAGGAGCCGTGTCGAGGATCGAACCGGGAACCGATCGTTACCAGTCGAGCATTGCACACAATTTTAGTTCCCCATTTTACAAAAAAAAAAAAAAAAAAAAAAGATATTGAGAAACCAGAAGTACAACTTAAAATGACTAAAATGATCCCTCGGCTGAAAATATTCGCATTATAGAAAGACATCTCCCAGCACCTCCTTCCCATTCCTTCTCTTTTCTTTCTGTCCCGTACACCTTTCCTACCACCACCACCACTACCACCTCCACCACCACCACCACCGTCACCCTAACCACCGCAATTAAAAAGAAAACGCAAACAATTTATGTGCCTAACCCCAAAGTAATTTTGCAAGAACAAATTAAGACATGTACGAAGAAAATATTAAGGCAAATGTTTGTTTGATCATACAATTTGATTCTACCAAGATTAGCGTCAAACGAGCAAGGATGGTGTGTGGGGTCAGGTGGCGACGGTGAGTGTGGTGTGCCGAGGGGCGAGGCGGAGAGACGAGTAGAGAAGATGATGAATATGACTATGCGGTAACTGTGTGTGTGTGTGTGTGTGTGTGTGTATGTGTTTGCTGAGTTCTTTTAATTGACAAACATGCCGATAAACAAGGGAAATAAGAGCTCGTATTCATGAAAGTAGATGAATAACAAGAGTAAGATCTATGATTAAAATGATTACGAGCCTGCAGCCATTGAATAAGCGATCGTAGACAATAAAGAAGAAGAGCACATAGTCGCAGAAGGTAGCCGAAGAGTATAATTGAAAAGAATGAGAGAAAGATACAAGCAAAATACGAGTAATAATGAGTGTGAATATGTGTTAATTGACCTTTTTATTTGCTGATTGATATGAATGAAGGAGCGTGGAGATAATTGGAGATAAGAACAGGTGGACTCGATAATGAATACAAAAGATTGGGATGCATGATGAAGAATATGTGTCTTCGTTTTTTCATGCGTATATTACTGAACAAACAAGGCGATAGTCGGAGAGGAAAGAACATAGAGTCAGGAAAAGTAGAAGTATAAGCAGGTTGGAATGAATGGGAGAAAAACACTAGTACAAAAAGTTTACAAATTAAATTAAACCTTTACTTTTTCGCGACTCTGCCGTCTACTTTTGTATTCTCATAGTGCAACACGACCTCTGATGTCTGGCACTCCTCTGTCTCGTCTGCTAACTCCGTCTGGCTCAGAGCGAGAAGAGAACACGAAGACTTGTGTACGGAGCCTTAAAGAAAACCATTATTGCGGGTGAGAAAGAGAAAGGGATAACGACATGAATAATGAGTGAGAGTGGACGAGTGGAGGTGTTAGTAGCGGTATGCTGATAGAGAAGGAGGGCGAGTCAAATGTGGGAAGAGAGAGAGGTGGCTGAGAAATGGCGTGCTTGAGGGAGGGAGTTGAGGAGGGTATTATGAGTTCCAGGCTTTTTAGTGAGAGTCGAGTTGCTTATTACATGGCGCGTTTGTGTGTGTGTATGAGAGAGAGAGAGAGAGAGAGAGAGAGAGAGAGAGAGAGAGAGAGAGAGAGAGAGAGAGAGAGAGAGAGAGAATTGAGATTTACACCGCGCACCATCATTACCGCCGCCATCACCAACCACCACCACCACTACCACCACCACCACCGTCCCCCTCCTCCACCCAACCACAGCCAGCCAGGCAGCCTTCTTCTCCCAAGCACCTCCTCCATCACCCTCACCCGCCTACGTCACTTCCACCGTCACCACGCCACCCTTTTCATCACCCCGTCACCTCATCGTCACCCGAACCAGCACCCCCTCCCACCTTCCCCCGCAGCGGCCACACAACGACACGCAACACTGTCACAATTAGCAGACGGTGCGGCGAGTGAGTTCCATAGACCACTGTGTCTCACCTTCGTCTTGTCTTATTAACACTCAGGTATCATTATGCAAATACACCCAAAACCCCGCTAGTGAGACGGTGGGTTCTTATCTGTTTATGCAACACAGCCCAGGAAGATTAATGCAGCGCTAGTGTGACCCTAATGTGACGAGGATGCGATGGGACAGAGATTTTGACGCGGGATGCTGGTGGACTGGACTGAACGGGCGCACCAGGCGAGGGCGTCCAGCGCTGTGAAAGTAAGGAAGCCCGGGTGGCATATTCAGTGGTGCTTTGCTGGTCTGTGTGAGCGGGAGGGTGGGGGAGAAAAACAACATGCATCATATAATTTCGGTATTGCCACTTCAGTGATTATTATGTTTAGGAAAAGAGGGAGGTGCGCTAAGGTAGGGTTAGCGGCGGGGAGAGGCACGGAGGGAAGTGCCAGAGGGGGGAGGGAGGGGGGGTAGCGGCTGGCACTGTGGGAAAGGAACAGTGGACGCAGGGCTGGTGGTGTGGTGGTATGGGAACGCGCGTGTGGCGGAGTGAAGGTGGTGGTGGTGGTGCAAGGAGAGGGCAGAGGCTGGAGACGAGCGGGGGAATGACAATGAGATATAAGCCGCCATTAGGCATCAGGATACCATATCTGGAGTGAGGCTGAGGCGGCGTAGCGAACATAAGTCTAGATTGAGTCTCGTAAACACACGTGACATAAATGCTAAACTAATTTCAGAGCAAAGTCAATGTTATGCCAGTGTTTTATCAGCGATGGCACCAGCAGACGCGGCGCGGGAAGCTGTCCATTTGAAAGATTAATAGGTCAGAGTTTAAGGACATGAGTCACTAAATGCTGATCTCACGGTGGGTCTTCCCTCCCCCCGCGCTCCCCCCGGACACTTCCCGCCACGCACACTGGACTCTAAGATCTGGAGGCCACCCAGGGTCCTCCAGTGACGGCAAGAGGACGTAAGTGAAATCTTCGCCCGGGGCACCTGTGTGTATTGTGGAGAGTTACGGCCCCGCATGTTGTTGTGCTGCCGCGCTGGGCCATTCTCTTCATGGTGATAGATGTGTGTGTATGTGTGTGTGTGTGTGTGTGTGTGTGTGTGTGTGTATTCATAGACTCTAAACTAGGATACCATGCAAAATTGCAGCTCACTACATTAAAGGGCAATGAAAAAGAAAGACGTTCATTTGATAACTTTTCAGCCGTATAGTACATAATTTTTTTTCTATTACAAGGGATTGCCAGGAATATGAAACAGCAACATATCTTCTATGTCTTCAGTAGGCCATTACATTTAATTACAGTACTGTACATCAACTACATTTTTTTCCTTAGAGGAGAACTAACTACAGCATAAAAGGAGAACAATAAATATAAAACGACAAAAAGAATAAAACATGAGAGAGAATGAAGCAAGCTTGCCTGCGCTCCCCTCGGGCAAATGAGCGGACAGCCAACAACAGTTCACAAGGACAGAAAAAAAAGAACAGACAAATGAAGGAAGAAGGTAGAAAGGCTCCGTTCAGGCGAAGGTGGAGGAAGAGAAGGATGATAAAGAAAAGGAGGAGGAAGAAGAGTAGAAATAGTAATAGTAAGACAAAAAAACCACAACAATGCGAGATGAAAAGTGGCATTGGAATCCGTACTTCACTTCCAAGCACACGCGGGTACGAATTGACTTGGGAATCGTACAGCAATTACCATTCTGTGATTACTTGACCCGATAATTCCACGTTGTTAATGACTCGATAAGCATCACAGGGGAGGGCGAGGGGGAGAGAGAGGGAGAGGGAGAAGGAGAGGAACTATGAATAGCCAATCAGACCTCCTTTTTTCTTCTTTTTTTTTACGGCCATCAAGAAAGCTTGTCCTCCCTGTAAACTTGCGCCGACAAACAGGTGGAGAAGATTTGCCATCAAAACACTTAGGAGGTTGAGATAACACGTATTCGGGAAGCATTTAATATTTTTTTGTGTTCTTAAGTTGTTGAAAACATGCCACAGAGAGAGAGAGAGAGAGAGAGAGAGAGAGAGAGAGAGAGAGAGAGAGAGAGAGAGAGAGAGAGAGAGAGAGAAAACGTCCACTTCAGCCATAAACATTAACATATCAGGAGTTGCAAGTGGTGTGCCGCATGCCAAGCTTCCCCTCCTCCTCCTCCTCCTCCTCCTCCTCCTCCTCCTCCTCCTCCTCCTCCTCCTCCTCCTCCTTCTTCTTCCACAGCCTTCTTTCCTCATCCTCCTCCACCCCCAGCTCACTTCCACTCACCTGTCCCTCACCTCTCCCCGCCCATCACTCATCATCGCCTGCTCCACACCACTCCGCACCAACTCGCCACATAGATGCACGTCCTATAACCCAACTGTTCATTCCTCACTTTATTGCATTCCTCTGTTCCTTCCATGCATTCTTCTTCCATCTGTCACTATCTTCCTTTGCTTACTCTCCACTTGTTCTCGTGTCCCTCCACTGTCTTGTTACCTTCGCTCATTCCAGTGTTACCATCCACTCACGCACTCACTTGTTCCTGCCTTCACTGTCCAGCCTCTTCGTCATCCCTGCGTTCTTTCTCTTCCCTCCTTTCCTCCCGCTCCCTCCTCCTGCCCGGTCCATCCCTCCTTCCTTACCCTCACACAAGTAGGTATGTGATTTACAGCCGGTCTTTTTCCTCGTCTTTCTTCTTTAAAAGACTAAATCTGATTCACCTTTTCTCCTCTCGTCTTACCTTAATTCTTTCTCTCTCTCTCTCTCTCTCTCTCTCTCTCTCTCTCTCTCTCTCTCTCTCTCTCTCTCTCTCTCTCTCTCTCTCATTTTTCTTTGCCTTTCTGCTCATTTCTGTCTGTCTGTCTGTCTGTCTGTCCGTCGGTATATATCTCTGCGTCAGTTTAAGTCTGTTTGTCTGTGCGTGTGGATGTCAGTCTGCCAGTCTATATATGTATGTATTTATGTTAATGCATGTACGAGTATGTAAGTATGTGTATGTGTATGCGTAAGCGTTTGTCTCTCTCTCTCTCTCTCTCTCTCTCTCTCTCTCTCTCTCTCTCTCTCTCTCTCTCTCTCTCTCTCTCTCTCTCTCTCTCCTCTATGTAACTGTTCGTATCATTTACATGAGGGAAAGAATATGCAGTCGTTTTCCTTCTCCGATTTTCTGTTTTCCTCCATCATTTTCACACTACAAGTCTTCGTTTTTGTCTCGTTCTTGCCCACTTCCGACATCACCACCACCATCACCACCACCACCACGCTTTCTCTTCCTCCTCATTCTCCTTCTCCCTCCACCTGTACCTCATCCCATTCTCTTTACGATTTAAGCTTCTAGTCTGTATGCGTTTTCATGAATAGAGCATCAGGATATATCCCTCGAGCTGCTGCTGCCCTCCGTAATAGTGATGGGGTGCTCCTGGTGACCGTGTTATCACCTTCCGCCGGCCCCAGCGCGAGGTGAGAAGCCACTCTTAACCCAGATCCTTGCTGGGCCGTGGGGCGAAGATGTTCTCAGTCTGAGCTATAAAAACGACCTTAAGAAGAGACTCGTTTGGTGGGTTTGGCTGTCTTCATGAAGGACCGACTGGGTGGGGTGGAGGAGGAGGTGCCGGCTGGCGGGGCAAGGCGGGAGTGAGGGTTTGGGGAAGGTACAAGGGTTAGGAGGAGGGACGGAATGAGAGACTGGAAGGTGACGCGAGGAAGGAAGAAGAAGGAGGAGAATGGAAGATAGAAAGCGGATGTACTAGCTAGACCGAGGTGGCTGAGGTAATGATTATAATTAGAAATGCGAGTAAAGAAATTTGGGATCGATACTAGCAGCTCGCATGCTTTAAAGAGGAAGGAGTGACCATGGGGAGGTGCACAAATGAATGAAGGGTATATGTTTTAGAAGAGAAAGATAAGCAAGACCACAAGAGGAAGTGAGTGAGGGGGTGAGGGAGGACAAATGGATGGGGGGAAGGTGAAGTGAGCAAAGGAGGAAGAGGGTGGCTGGTCGAGCCGGTCTAAAGATGAGTGCGAACATTTTTAAACGCAGAAGAGTTGTCAAGAGGATATCATAATTTATAGAGTTGTTGTCATTGCCTGAAACCCAATACCGCAGTGCCTCGCTGATTGACTCTTCCCTCACTACCAGGCACCAAGCAGGGGACCGCTGGTGTGTCATCCACCAGTGCTAACAGAGAGCCAGGTGTCCTCAGGAAGAGAGTGTCTGTCAACTAGTTGTGTTTTTATGCTTTGTCGCATAATTTCTTTACTTGGAAAAAATTAAACGAACCTGTGTCGCATGCACATTTAAGTTTCTCTTTACGACGAAAATGGAAAACAAACAACTTAATTCAGTATTGGGGGTCAACTGTACTTGTCAAGAGGACGTGTTTGCTTTGCATTTTCTTCTCTTCGTTTTGCTGCTGCTGCTGCTGCTGCTGCTGCTGCTGCTACTACTGCTGTCCCCCGTCCCTCTGCCCCGCTACCTCATCTGCGGTACTGGTGAAGGTACAACCCTCCCTGCTCCTCACTGGCCGTCAGCGGCACCACCAAGGCGATGGGTGCTGGGACGCTTCACGCAAGCCAAGTGTCAGGTGTTGTCTGAATTACCGTCGTTATATCACAAAATATTCCATAAAATTTGCACGTTTTGCCGACTCTCATCTCCTGCATGTGTATGAATGTATTTATATTCATGATTTATACTACTTAGGTGTGTTCATTGCAGACACTCGTACTTCCCTCGCTTGAAGGGGATGTATCTCATTTACCTAAACTTTAAATACACCAATTTCCCCCGCTGATCTTGCGGGACCACTCTTAATAACACGGCGGTTGCTCAGCCTTTCTCAACAATTTCAAGCTATTTCCTAACTCCCTTTAGTCGGCGTGAGAGGCTGACCCTCACAGGCCCGTTTCCTGCATAGCTAATGGTAGCCGCACGACCCTCCGGTGAAATTCAGGGACCACGGACGGGGGCAAGGGCACGTGGCGACCCCAGTGCGACCCAGCGAGGCCAACAGATGACCGTTCAGCCCCTCTAACATCGCCTTCCCCTTTCACATGCTTCCCCGTTACTGCTCCTCTCCACCACCCATCCGCCCGCACCCACGAGCACTCTTCCTCCCACTCCCCACTCCTCTCTCACCTCATCCCCCTGCCCACGACCCGTCCCTCGCCCCTCGCTCACCTCTTTCTATTCTTATACTGATAAAATCGCCTGTTGGTTCGTTATGAGTATCTGCATAAAGCTGATATTCTGATTGAATGGAATTAGCTGAGGGAAAGCACAACATGCCAGGGGATTTTGGTGTTGCTTGTTTGTGGTGGTTGTGGTTGTGTTGGTGGTGGTGGTGGTGGTGGTGGTGGTAACAAGAGGCTGACGGCGGCGAGGGACGATGAAGGAATGGTGTTTGTATGGGCTGATGTAGGGATTAACAGAGAGAGAGAGAGAGAGAGAGAGAGAGAGAGAGAGAGAGAGAGAGAGAGAGAGAGAGAAGATGGTGTGGGGATTAATGCAGAGAGAAAACAGCGATGGTGTACGGATAGTGCCAAGGTGACGCGGAGAGGAGGTAGGGATGGTGTAGCAAGGGCGTGAAGAATGGTGTAGGGATGATGTAGATAGTGAGTGAAGATGATAATAGAAGGCGTGATGAAAGTGATGCATGGAAAAAGGAACAATAAAAAAACGGAAAAATGGATACAAATGAGACTGCTAATGTGAATGTATCTTAAAACAGACGATAATAAATTCGCATTTGAATTATGCCTGAGCCACGAAGTCAAAGGGCTACAGTGTGAAGGGAATGGTAATGAAGTGACTCGGTTGTCATTGTTAGTGGTTGAAAAGTACGTACGTGTGGTGCACCTCTTCCTCTCCCCTCCCGTGTTCCCGCCGCCACCTGCTTATCCCTGCCGTTCCAGTGCTATTCTTTTAATGACGAAACAGCGTCGGGCGGTCGTGTTTTTCAATTGGTGAAGGGCATTGTTGCATCTGCGGTGGCGTGGTGGTGATGTAGGTGATGGTGGTTATGATGGGAGATGGTGGGGGTGATGGTGGTGGGGAAAAATACGTCTGCTCATGTGGTGTTGGTGATGGGTTTGGTGGTGGTGGTGGTGGCGGTAGTGCTTGCGATGATGAATGTGTCTGCAGCCATACTGGTGGTGATGGTGGTGGTGATACTGATACTGGTGGTGGTGGTAGTGGCAGTAGCCTTGGCGTCCGTGGTGTTGGTGGTGCTTGCGATGATAAATGGATCGGCAACCATAGTGGTGGTAATGGTGCTGGGGCTGGTGGTGGTGCCGCTAATGGCGGAGGTGGTGGTGCTGATTACAAGCGTCTTGGTGGCGGCAGACAGTGGCGGCGCTTCGCTTGGAAAGAAGAAATAGGGTAGTTAGCATGCAATGGGGGGGAGGGGAGGGGGAGGTGATGGATGGCGGAGCTTGTGGAGCGTAGAGAGTCTTGCAGGCTGATGGTGGTGGTAGTGGTGGTGGTGGTGGTGGCGGCCATGAAGGCGAGGAAGGCACTGGTGATGGAGGAAGGAGGCTATTATTTGGTTGTGGTGGTGAAGGTCGTGGTGGTGATGAGGAAGAGTGAAGCATTACAGGTGGAGGTGGGAATGGTGGTGGATGTGATGGTCAAGATTCATTCCTGAGAGAGAAAAAAAAAATCTTTATCAAGGTTATTCAGTTACAGCGATATTTATAGCAGTAGTAGTAATAACAGTAACAGTAGTACCAGCAGCAACAGTAGTAATAGTATAAGTAACAACAATAGTAGTAATTCAAATAATCATAGCAGAAATACTAGTAATTTGATTAATGTTTTTTTGTAGTAGCAGCAGCAGTAACAACAATAGTAGTAGAGTAGCAGCAGAAACAGTAGTAATAGTAGTGGAGTAGCAGCAGTAGTAGTAGTGATAGTAGTAGTAGTAGTAGTAGTTGTTGTTGTTGTAGTTACAAAAAAATAAATCATAGTGATAATAGTTGATATTAAGAGAAAATTTACACAAGACAATATAACCATAAACAAAAAACATATTTACACCATTAGTTATAAATTCCTACACGTGTTGAATCAAAATTATCAATGTATGAAAAATGAGGAAAACAAAATGTGCTTGTACGTAGGTTCTTCATTGTCCGAATATGTCTATACGGAAAAGAAAACACTTTTGACTTATTAGGCAGTGCAGACAGTAACTATAGTAAACACAGCAATACCGTTAACGCTTCGTACTGTGTGTGCTCGTACAAATCGGGATACGAATTAAAGAAATTAGTAAATGGAAAAAGTGGTTAAATAAGGAACACGGATGAAAGTAATACTAACAAAGCGACAATGAGAGAGAGAGAGAGAGAGAGAGAGAGAGAGAGAGAAAGAGAGAGAGAGAGAGAGAGAGAGAGAGAGAGAATACAAAAACCTACCATGCACTCACACACGCAAATAAACGGTTAAGATAATCCTGCTTGCTGACCCGCCACGAAGATGCCGCAACAACCACCTCCTGGACTTCCTGCTCTGCTCCTCTTCGGTCCTTCAGCCGAGGCAGACAAACAGGGCGCAGGAGCGGGAAGGCCAGAGGACACAAGGCACTCTCGGAGGTCACCAGTCCACCTCGGTCCCTCCCTGCGGCGGGCTAGTGACGGGGTAGGAGCGAGAGGCAATTAGCGGAGGTGGTGGTTTGTGCGAGGCGGCAGTAACGAGAGGTCAGAGGGGAGGAAGCTGTTATCAGAAGTGGTGGTCTGAGATGGATTGCTGGCCATATTCAGTGGTAGTTCCAGGCTGGTTTTGTGTTTAGTGAGGCTGTTTGGGTCTAAAGAGTCTGGGTATGTGTGCGTGTGTGTACATGTAGACTGTCAGAGAGAGAGAGGGAGAGAGAGAGAGAGAGAGAGAGAATGTAGGGATGGCGCTGCCTTGAGGTTACTCGAAAGAGATGACCTTAGCTCTCCAACTGGCGTTAGGTGTCTGGAGAAAGTGAGAGAGGCGCGCGAGCACACTCACATGCTCACACGCCCGTTCGCGCGCATGCAGGCACACACACACACACACACACACACACACACACACACACAGCGTAACCATGAATTATCCAATGCATCACGAATACAAAAGAGGACAAACGGTCATAAGTACACATGGACACGATTACCAAGCACCTTAAAAACGCACACATGCTCCGTACGTACATGACGACGCACATCACTGCCGCGCCCGTCCACAAGAAAAGGGAAAAACACACACACGCACATTTTCCTAAGCACGTATAAGTACACACCAATTTTATTAACACACACACACACACACACACACACACACACACACACACACACACACATTTTATTTCCTCCCTCATCCTTATCTAGTTATAATGAAAAAAAAAAAGGAGGGGGGAGGGTTGGAGACTGAGGATGAGGAGCAGGAAGGCCAAGCAGAAGAGTTCGTCATGTCATGAAGACTGATAAAAGAAAAAGAAAAGCATGTTACAGGTTGACAAGTCTAAGATAGAAGACTGAAGAGGTAAGGAACTGAAGAATAGACACCAAGAGCAAAGAGCGATACTGGAAGAGTCACTGGTAGTAAGATATGTAAGATACAATGGTGTGAAGGTACTGGGCACTTGGTAACATCGGAGACTGCTTGGAGGTGAGTAGCGGTGTGGTATTCAATGAGATGCTGCATAGTGAGGAAGTTAGTGATAAGACTGCACTGGAGGAGGAAGTGGAGAGGGTACGAAGAGAGAGGCGGCGGTAAGAACTAACCAGCACAGGATGAGGAAGAAGATGGCGGATGAAAAGCTAGTCAGTAATGAGCTTTAAAGTGATAGAGAGGACAGGTAAAGGATAATGAGGCTTGTGAGGAGTAACCCCACCCTCCTCCTCCTCCTCCTCCTCCTCCTCCTCCTCCTCCTCCTCCCCCTCCTCCTAACAGTGACATCACCAACCTCCCTCAGCCGACAGTGACTTGCAGGACAAGGAAAATCTTGCAGGTTTTGATAAAGCTTCTTGTCAACGTGTCGCGCGTGTGTATGTGTTGTGTTGTGTGTGTGTGTGTGTGTGTGTGTGTATGTGTGTGTGTGTGTGTGTGTCATAGGTACACACACACACACACACACACACACACACACACACACACACACACACACACACACACACACACACACACACACGAATACACACACAAACACACAAACACACACACACCGTACACCGTATATTAAACAGCTATCCAAAGCAAGAGTAGAATATTTAACAAACATAATGTACTTTTGACGAAACGAGAGAGAGAGAGAGAGAGAGAGAGAGAGAGAGAGAGAGAGAGAGAGAGAGAGAGAGAGAGAGAGAGAGAGAGAGAAGATGGGTGGGACAAAAAAAATTGGGAGTCTTAGTGGCATCTTCAGTTCTGAGCGAAGGTTACGAGACGCGACAAAAACTGGCCTTGAATGGACCACTTTCCCGCACCCGTCCTCCTGTCCCCCTCCCTCCTAGCCATGGCACCTGACTCCTTAACTCCCTCCCCCCCCACCACACACACATTACTCCCTCACCGCGGCACCCTGACGACCCCATCCATGCTCCTGTTCCGGGTGAGCTGGACCCTACGTAGACCCTGCGTGGCTTCCTTCCCCCCTTTACTTCTGACCCTGGGCACTCCTGTCACTGATCCGAGGTTCCTGGACCCGAATTATGGTCCTGCTGGTCTTCCTATACAGGCTATTCTTACCTCGTGTGTCCGTTCCGCTTAAAAGGGATGAGCATGTAACCTCGGGAAGTTTCTCCGCGCGAGTTTATGTGTTTGGTGATGCAGCCGCAGTACCTGGGTCATGAGGCGCGTCAGGAAATGTCAAAAACTAGTTTGGTAGAAGGTTTTTTTGTCGGGGAAGTGGAGGGAGGATAGCGTTTCTGAGTTTTGTGGTCGTGTGTTGCATTGGGTGAGTCTTGGTATGTGTTGCTTTATGTGTGCCGCCTGACTCGTCACTTCCTAGGCAGGTAACTACTGCTGCTACTGCTACTGCCAATACTACTATGAGTGCTACAATACTGCTACTACTTCTACTACTACTACTACTACTACTACTACTACCACCTGATACTACTACTACTAGTACTACTACTACTACTACTACTACTACTACTACTACTACTACTAGTACTATTAGTACTACCTTTTGTTTTCTTTTTGTTTTCTTTTTACTTCTTTCTCTTGTTCTTGTTCTTTTCTTCTTCTTTTTCCCATTATTTTCTTCTTTCTCTCCTTATTCTTTTACTTCCGCTCGTGTACGTGCAGCAGTGTGTGCCTTGTGTATTCGTCGTGGTAAGGGATGCTTCTCACCAGCTGTATGAGGAAGAAGTGCAGCTGCTCTGTGTGTCTGGAGAGTTTCAGCTCTCCGGAGTGAAGAGAAGAATAGGTACAGTCACCCACCTTTTTATTTTTTTCCTTAGGTTTAGTCAGTAAGTACTCTTATGTTCCAGGTTACGGTTCTCCTATGCATTTCTTTCATCCACTTTTCCGAGTGACTTAGCAGACGGATAATTTGATCACTAACCCCGAATGACTGATGACTTATATCGAGGCTCATTGATTTTTTAAGGCTCATCATACGCCAAGGATGGATTTTATGATCGTGGTGCCTGTGAGCATCATATTAAAAGCCCCGTGCATGTGTGTGTGGCTTGAGTTACGTGTTTGTGATGATCCTTGCTCTGTGCGTGTGGTCCCAGCAATGTGTGTGTGTGTGTGTGTGTGTGTGTGTGTGTGTGTGTGTGTGTGTGCGTGTGTGTGTGTGTGTGCTTGCTTGCTTTAGTCTACAGTGTTGAAACTTTTTCTTGCTAGTTTCCTCTCTGAACGTCTTCCGGGTTGTGTCTGTAACTAGGAAGAATCCGCTTTATCTTACGAGTCGGTCAACTCTCTCTCTCTCTCTCTCTCTCTCTCTCTCTCTCTCTCTCTCTCTCTCTCTCTCTCTCTCTCTCTCTCTCTCTCTCTCTCTCTCTCTCTCTCTCTCTCTCTCTCTCTCTCTCTCCACTATCATATCTATCACTACATCTTGTCAAACCACCACCGTTAAAACGCCCACTCAGTTATTCCTGCCTTTTCCTCCTACCGTCTCTCAACACTCACATAATCGCCGCTTGATGCTGCCTTCAAATCACACTACACCACATTCCTCTCCCCTTACTTCCTTCACTGTAAATAACTGTTGATGCTTAGAATCTGCGCCTTCGAAAGCATCCCCTCCTCAGATGATATCCCGTGTGACTCGCGTTAATGAAATTCCACCTGGGTGAGTACCTCGTGTCGCGCCTTCAATCACAGGCGGGGGATTGTACTGTCTAGACGGCTAATTCTGCACGAGTCACTTGTACACAGGAATTAAGCACAAAGCCTTGGAGGAACAGCGTGCATGATGATGTGACAGGCGTGATTCTTCCCAGTGGGTAATAGAAAACGATTATGCTTTACCTCTCTCTCTCTCTCTCTCTCTCTCTCTCTCTCTCTCTCTCTCTCTCTCTCTCTCTCTCTCTCTCTCTCTCTTTGTAATTATCTATAAATAATTTGAAAGTCTCATGACATCAGACACTGGTAGAATTAATGCTTCAGTTGTTTTTCTCTTCATTTTTGTTTTATTTCTGTTTCGTTAGATGTTTGATGTAGGAGCATTAGAAGGAGGCAACGTAGCATTTTTCCTTCATTATGCGCATGCTTTTTTTTTGTTTAATGTCGGATAGTTTTATACTAACCTTCCTACTTAACTTATATTAATGATAAACAATATAGGCATAAGCTTAAATGATTATTTTTGTACAGGTGAAAGTGCAGGACTAACAAGTGTGAGGCTTAAAAAACGAAAAAAAAAGTTAATGGTATTTTCGGGAAGATTTTCCGGAGTTACGAATACGTAAGACTTAGAAGGAATGAAGGAAAAGAGATAAAATACATGAAGGAACTGAAGAAAAAAGTTATCGTCTGAAGGAGTTATGGGAGAATCACTATTTGTTAAAGATTTGACATTCCTGCGCCTGAGACATGTTGTAGTGTGCATTGTTAAAGTCAAAGGGCTCAGGACAGACGAGGTGGGCGGGATTGTAACGATAGGTATGAAGAATCCAGCAAAGTTGTATATCATCTCCCTAATCTGTGTTGGCAATTAATTTTGGCGCAATTAATTAAATTTATCACATTGGATTTAAGTTAATCTCTCGCCAGAAATTCTCTTTATGATGCCCGTTAATCATGTGTTGCTCTTCTCGCTTTCTTACTCATGAAAGCCTACTCGATGAAGGCTATTTAGTGTCTTTGTCGGCGTGTTATCTGTGGTGATTAACATTAATTAGCGTGACCCAGTCAGAATAGCGCTAATTCCTAAGACTCGTAATAACATCGCGAACCAGCCACAATACCGCAGACCGTCAGGAAAATGAATGGCAAGGGAAGTAATTTTTTCATTCTTTTTTTGCAGAAAGTGAGTGTGACGCACAGCTCAGCGGGGAAGAGACTGAGCTGTGGCTGAGAGGACAACGACTCGAGCTCAGAGAGAGAGAGAGAAAGAGAGAGATGGAGTCGCTCATGCAGCAGCGGTGCGTGTAAAACATGTAAGTAACGTTTTGTTTGTTGGTGATGTTTTCATGAGTCGAATCATTCTTACACGAACACCACAACTGCTGCTCACACACGCGGCAATCAAAACAACTTAAAATGTATGTTAGAGATATAACAGTGTAAAACATCTACTTACTTGTAGCATGCTCGGTGCGCATGATCAAGAGAAATAATCTGATACACTTGACGATCAGCTAATGGATGTGGATAAACAGATGCACGCGACACCACTTAACTGCATAAATCGCAAGTGTGATCGCAACAAAATTATACACTTAAATTCAACACTTTGGACTGTATTTAAAAAAAAAAAAACTTCTGAGTCGTTCCACCACTACATTCAAAAGACTCTAACTGAAGTTACAGATGTTTTTAAGCGTGTTTTTATAGTTCCAGTGACCGATTAACAAAATTCCTACATTACTAACAGCAGAAACACTTTTGAGAACTCGTCTTATTATCTCTGTGAGCTTTGAAAATAGTCGTGGTGAGACAGAGCAAAGCATTTCAGAATACGAACCTTTACCAGATAATCGAAAAGCAGGCGATGTGTCATTCCAGGGTCAGCTGATGAATGAACAATCGAGTAAACAAAGGTCTGAGGGGGGCGCGGCTCGCCTGACCTGGCCATGCACCCGATGACAGGTAAGGGCGGCTCCAAATGAGTCTTCTAACCTGTTCATGTTCCGTAATTATCCTGCACACCTGTACTTACGGTCGGACGGTCGTGTTCTGCCGATTTTTTCCGGTTGTATGTCGTGCAAGTGTCGGTGACTATTGAAAGGAACGAGTCTTTATAGTCACGACCGAGAGGAAAAGTTGTCGTATCCGTATTATTTTCAGTGGTGCGAGTTTGTGATTATCATTTGTCATTTTATATTTAGGGCCGCGTGTGCGTGATTTAGAAACGGAGAGAGAGAGAGAGAGAGAGAGAGAGAGAGAGAGAGAGAGAGAGAGAGAGAGAGAGAGTTGGAGTAATAAAAAAAAAGATTATTTGGAAATTTAAGAAAGCCAACAAGAAAATGCTGTGGAGGCTTACAGTTAACACACACACACACACACACACACACACACACACACACACACACACACACACACACACACACACACACACACACCAAATATACGAACCAGTGAAAGAAAACTCAGCTGTATGGACACGAGAGCACCACAAGGTCAGCGGAGAATCGCCCTTAGCACCCCCGTTGCCAAAGTCGAAAATGGACGCGTGATTCTATTTTCTTTATCTCGAAAAAATAATGATAATAATAAATAAGAGAATGCCCCTATTATTACCCGCGCTGAGAAATCATACATCCATTAAGCTTCATATATATAATTTCGCTATAATTGAAAGCGGCCTGGCGGGTCACGTGACGGCTGGGGAGCAGAGAATGGGGAGGGGGTGGAAAAGGAGAGTGAGGATGAGAAAGGGGAGGAGAGATGAGGGAGTGAGGGGGGGGTGTTCTGTGGGTTCTGAATTGTGTGTGAAGTGGGGGAAGATGAGGGAGGGCATGAGATGTGTTCAGGAAGAGAGGGAAGTGGAGGACGTGAAGAAGAAAAGTGTTTTGTGGAGGGGACTTGTCAAGGGAGGAGTGGATGAAATGTATGAAGTTCGGAGGATGGTGGATGAAGTAGGGGGGAAAGATGACAATATGCACGAAATGATGAGTGTTCATTGGATGCGTATAAAAAGTTATTGTGTTTTTTCTTTAACTTTTCTTTATTTTTTGCGTGTCAAGGAATCTGGCCAAGGGCATGGAAAATAAGAAAAAATACTCTGCTCAATGCCGCTCTTCAAAAAATAATTATTGGAGATTAAAAATATATATATAAAAGAAGCGAAGGGCGGTTAGGTGGAGAGGTAGGAAGAATGAATAAGATAAAATCGCTCGAAAGAAGAGTAAAGAGCGTGTGTGGTTGAAGAAACGAGTGTGAAGATCGCTGGCTAGGTAAATGTTTGAGTGCTCGTATATTGGATAGATGGAAAGGATTGGCTAGTGTTTGTGCAGGTGAGAATGAACATGTCGGTGTGAATTAAATAGTGGTATGCATTGTCGGGTGGTTAGGCCTGTGTTAAGGATCAGGAGGTGGGTGTGACAATGCTTTCAAGGCGGTAATATGAGTAGGTGGGTATACGAGTAAATTGTGTAAATAGAGAAATATGGTGGAACTGAGGCAGGAATAGGTGAATAAATGAACAGGAGGGTGTAACTTGGTGGCAACAACTGCACCTGATCAGACTTCAGACCATAAGAGCTTCAGAAGATAAGGGAAGGTGCAAGACGTCAGGACAACACACGTGGCAGTCCCTGTGTAAATTTGGGACATAAGAAAACACTGGTTGTCCTGCTAGCACAAGTGTGTGGCCTCTATCCTCCTCATCGCGCCTGGATCCACTGCCTTATCTCTACGCTCGACATCAGGATAGGTGCGAGCCCGGGACGTCACTGGCGCGTGCGTGTAGAGGGCATACAAATCATCACCACACACACACACACACACACACACACACACACACACACACACACACACAGCAATACCTGCCGTGGCCTTCTCCAAGAACCTTGAAGTCACCTGACAGAATTAAACACCACGAAGGAGGCAAGCATCTCCTCCTCTCCCTCCTCCCCCTCCTCCTCCTCCTCCTCCTCCTCCTCCTCCTCCTCCTCCTCCTCCTGTTTATTCCTTTTGTTGATCATCATTATCATCCGTTGTTGTCTTCTTTCATTCTTCGCCTTCTTCATTATCCTTTTTGGTGTGTGTGTGTGTGTGTGTGTGTGTGTGTGTGTGTGTGTGTGTGTGTTCGTCATGTGTATTCTTTCTTTTTTTGTTTTGTTTTTGTTTTCCTGTTTCTCTGTTTTACACCGTGCTATTTTGTTTTTCTTTTCCTGTCTTTCTTCTTTCCTTCATTTCTTTTATTCTTTCTTTCTTTTCTTTTCTTTTTTTGTCTTTCTTTTCTTCTTTCGTTATTCCCTTCTTTCTTTCTTTCTTTCTTTTTCCTTTCTTCTTCTTTTTCTTTTTATTTTCTTCTTCTTCTTCTTCTTCTTCTTCTTCTTCTTCTTCTTCTTCTTCTTCTTCTTCTGCCTGTAGTCGTTGTCGTTCTTGTCAGTCTATTCTTCTTCCTTCTCCTCCTCCGCCTGCAGCCCCACCTCTTCCTCCTCCTCCTCCTCCTCCTCCTCCTCCTCCTCCTCCTCCCCCTCCTTCTTCTCTCACCCTCCAAGTCACTCCGTAATTACAAGCACGAATATCTGATCAGCCTTTGGTTTAATACAGTTCAGACCTTCACCTTGAGAAGGGGCGGCGCGGGAGCCAGACTTCGGGAGCATGACGTGCTTCTGTTATGAGGTGAGCGTGGGTTGTTACCTCCTGTTATGGATGGAGCATTAAACGCCTGTATTACCGGGCCGCGTTTGGCGATGACTTCACTCCTTACCTGCAGACCTCACGTGCCCTTACCCCTCACCCTCCCCTCCTCCTTTGCAGCCTTAAGCAGGTGCGGGATCACGGCAGCTTTTTTGTTTATTTGAAGCTAAGACGTTGCTTCTCCGAGGTGTTGGTGCAGTACAGTGTTGAGGTGGTAACAGACGACGCACGTGCTGGAGTGCGACATGACCAGTCTCCGCGGCACACGAGTGGAGATGGGGATCCGGAAGGAATGCGATACGTAAAGCCAAATGAACAAACAGTGAGGAAAACAAGTAAGCGAGCGGGTGAGGGGAGGGAGGGATGAAGGGAGTTGGAGGCAAGCAATCAGACGTGTAATTTATCGTATTTCCTTTGGCGTGCGCAAAAGGGCAGAAGTTGCCTACCTGTGCCAACCATTTACGGGAGCAATTAAGGTTAGCGTAGACTCGGGTCCTCCTGCAGAGCAAGTTAACTGAGGGTGGGACGTGTGTGTTTGTGGAGACATTAGAGGACTCCATGTAGGCTCAAACCAGGTAATGATGTGTGTGTATCTCTCTCTCTCTCTCTCTCTCTCTCTCTCTCTCTCTCTCTCTCTCTCTCTCTCTCTCTCTCTCTCTCTCTCTCTCTCTCTCTCACTCACTCACTCACTCTCATGAAATTTTCCAAAGTGTGGGCGTATGTTAAGGAAAGCTCTGTTGTGATGATGTGGTGTAGGACAGTTAGCGTGGAGGCGGCGGAGTGGACGGCGAGAGGCTGAATAGGGTTTGATTGAACATAAGTAAGCATTATAGGTGTATATAGGGAGTGGAGATGAGCTTTGATTGCGTGTACGGTAGTCTGGGATGGTTTAGGAGATGCGTCTGCTAATGTGTTGCTAGGTGTAGTGGTGTATGTCTGAGTTAGAAAGGTAAAACGTGCAGGGAATGCTGGAGGGTGTTAAGAGATGTGGCTGAATGGATATTTGTGTGTGAAATCGTATGTTGAGTGCAGAAAGGTGTAGAAATGTTTGTATAAGACACAGGAAAGGATGCAGTGTGTTAATGCTGATGTAATTTGTGTCTCCTGAAAGTGTGGGAGGTGATGGTTAGTCATAGAGATTGATTAATTGATTGATCGATAAAAAAAAAAAAAAGGCAATAAGTACAATATCTTCTTTATCTTTTTTTAATTTTTCCTTATTTACTTCCTGTAGGACACATTTTGAAATACATTTTTTTTTTTTCTCTCACTCCCTTCCTTAGTTCCCATAAGACCTTTATTTTTCATTCCTATTCACGTACGTAAGAAAGCGTCCCCCGTGTGAGTGACCGAGATGGAGCTTGACGTCCGTGGGTTTTGGTCACGTCCGTTGCGGAACACCTTCAACAGTCTCCAAACCCGCGCGGCGAGGGAGTACTGCCGGGGAAGGTCACGGAGATATGTCAAATGTGAAGTCAAAAGGCGCTCTTCGCCCTTTTCGCTGGTTGTATAATTTCACTGAATATACAAAGGTAAAGCATTTGTGTTCCCTGAATGTAAAATGAAACCGCTACAACGAGTCTGGCATGATTTTTGGCCTTTTAGTTTGAGGGGAAAGCAGGACAGTTTTAATGGAGTCCTGTTCACAACTTTATTAATCCCTTGACATTCTGTATGGACCAGTACTCTGAATGTCGTTTTTATTTATTTATTTTTATTTTTTTTCTGTCGTTAACCTTCACTTACTAATCAAAAATAAGTGTACATTCATCCCTTACCAAAGAGAGATGAAAGGAGCGGCGACTCTTATATACTCAGTCTGTCTCCGTGTAACGTTGATTGTGTTCTTTTTAAGTCCCCTAAAAATGTGTTTAACAGCGAAATAAGTAATGATTTACCATCTCTCAGTCCAGCACTTCTTTTTCTTGACGAGCGAGCAGCATACCTGACTGAGTGTGTCATGCTTTCAAAGGAGACTTTACACTAACCTTCACCGTTACTTCAGCCATTTGGAAAGCATAGGATTGAGTCTTGTTAAAACCTTTTAGTTCGGAAGTACCATAATGTGGATCTTGGTGGCTCTCTCTAATTTAATCTCAAGGATCCTTGCTGGTGCATCTGTTACTGCTCTTGTAAATGTTTACTGATTTGAATTTATTAGTTCTGAAGACCCAGTTTTCTGTCTCGTTATCTTTCTATTACTCAGTAACGCCTTCTTGGTGGGATCCTCTCTTTCCTCCTTGACATCATTTGACAAACTATATATGCACTGGAAACTACAAAACTCGTCTGGGGATGCCACACACCAGTGAGCATCAGGTACACAATTCATTGCGACCCTTCATTCCTTTGTATCATCGAGATGCAGTTTTGGGCATTACTGAGTCATTTTCACTCATGGTCGAGGGAAAGTTGTGACCTTTTCTGCGTCATATGTTTTCTATTCCATCATTCAACGAGAATACTGTCCGAAAACCTCATATGAACACCTGTAGGGAAATTATGCGTCCTTATTTCTTTGCCACATGTGTTAACTTACTTTCTCTCACCCAGAGGTCTAAACAAACGTCACATTTCTGAGTGCATTGACTCCACCCACGCCTGACCAAATGACGATGCGGTAAAGGACATTCATTGATTGTCGGCAGCGGTGCTCCTCTTGTCCTCGGCGGCTATATGTCCTCTTTGGTGGTATCCAGAAATTTTAATCAAAGTCCTCCTTTTCTCGTTGGCGATGCTCCTCCTTACATATCCTGTCCTTGTCCTTTCATCATAGTTCTACATATTTTAACTTACAGGCGCCATGTTTTCGCTCGTCTGCCATGCTGCATAATACTTGCTGCTGACTCTCATGCTGTTATTTGCCAGATGATTGATGCAAGAGCTATCTAGTATCATCATCTCTTACCGTTCCTTACTGATCAGCTCTCGAATATTCTATCCTTCTAAAAAATACCAGGAAATATGAAAAAAAAAGTTGAATCATCCAGAACTTTCTTTTTTGGAACTTCTATATGTTAATTTTGGAGCGGCGCACTGTACACATTTTCAACGTATTACTTTGTTATTCCTGAAATGTCTGTGAAAAATAAGGAAAAGAAAAGAAAGAGAAACTGGAGAAAACATTTCATTCCAATGTGTGCCCTCACTACACTTCACCGACTCTATTAAGGACGACTGAGATAAATTCATGTCATCAATGAACAAGCAGCTTACTTGACGGATGAAACTGATCGAGGTACTGCTGCTGCTGCTGCTGCTGCTGCTGCTCCCCCCATGCAATCAAGTTCCATGGGGAGGCTCAAGCTGTCCTCCACTGATGGCTCCTCTCACCTCCAGGATGCACGCACGCCTTATCTACGTAAGTTAAAGCGTTGTCTTGCACCACTTTTATCATGTGTGTGCCATTAGAAAAATCAGGACCTTCGACTTTTAACTTCAGTCCATCGCTGCGAGTGAGCACATTTTGATGAGGTGACGTTCCACTTTACCTCGGTCATTTGTCTCAGGGTGTTTCAGCGTAGTGAGTAGTGCTGATCATGTCTTAGACGGGGAGTCAGTCACAATGAACCATTAGTTATAGGAAGAGCAATTCACAGCAGTCACTGTTTATGCAAGGAATAAGTCGTAGGAGGCGCTCACCGGCCGTGGGAAGTCACAAGGGTCAGTGGCCGCGTGGGGAGTAAGTCACAGGGGAAGATAAAGTCACATGTCGTTGAGAAAGTAAGTCACTAAGTCACCTTCTCAGACAATCAAGATATTCGTGTTAGTTGTCTCATGATGTGGCGGCGTGCTGGTGCTGGCGTGTGTGAAAACCTGCAGTCTTATTGGTGGGCAGCCATGATGGCGATAGTGGTGAGGTCACGACTCGGGAACCAAAAGCTGTAGCAATTGCCTTTCCCTCTCATGGCCGCTCATGAACAGTATGTCAGTGGAGTCCCGTTTTGGTGGTACAAAAATTATCCGGATGAGTCATTGCATATTGAGAGACTGAAAGAAAATCGGCAAAGAACTTTATTCCATTTGCAGCGTCACATTAAAAAAAAAAAAAAAAAAAAAAAAAAGAAGAAGAAAAAAAAGTGCGTTTGGATTTCCTGCCAGCTCCGTGCCGCCTCGCGCCCGCCAGCGTGTCCCGCAACTCACACAAACATTCAATTCCCGCTCGACTCCTTGGCCTCGCTGAGTGGTGCGGGGCGTGATGCACGGCGAGGAGCAGCGTCCTGGTGCGGCCCGGACTTACAGTGGCCCTGCAACTCCTCCTCCACCACCCTCCTTTTCCCCCTAACCTCCAAAACACGGCATAACTTAAATAAGCAGGGTAAGACTCACAGATTCATCTCCATCATAGTAGAAAAAAAAAGGTTGTTACGTTGAAATCGCACCTGAATCATCTTACATTTTGCAGCAGGTTTCTCTTCCTTAATCAGTTGCACGACGCCTTCACGGATCAAGTTAACGTAATTAAATTCTTTCATATTGTTTAGAATTCTCATCAGTATTTGCCTTGTATTCTCGTGATATATTGAAGGCAATTATTTTCCCATCCCATACATGATGAATTTTGGCAGTGTGCTCAGGGTTCGTATTATATTCCCGGTGATGCCTCGGGGCCGTGGTTTTTTTCCCTCATGATGCTCACGATCTGTCAGAACCGCCGGCCATGATTGAAAGCCCTGACATAAACACACACACACTAAATTAACCTTCGGGCGTGTAGCTAAAACATTGCAGGAGTGTACGATGGAGAAGAAAATATAATACCTGAGTGAAAAACCCTGCATCGTTTCCACTTCTTGCAGCTCCACCACCTCCGCCGCCGCCTGTGTAATCCATCTCCCCCCATCCATCTCCATCCTCCATCACCTTTCAATCACCGTTAGTTGGAGCGGGGCTGATCACTACGCTTAGATGCAGTATCGTTTATCTTGGAACGCGGAGACCCTCACTTCTCCCTCTCTTTCTCTCGTTCTGCTCATGTTTACGGTTTTCATGACTTAGAGGGGGAGAGGGAAAGGGGTGTTGCGTGGGTTACAGACAGAGGGACGAGTGGGAGAAGGACGCGTGGCGTGGGTGGAGGTAAAGGGTACAGGGTGGGAGGTGATGGTGGTGCAGAAATACATCAGAAAGTAATGGTGATTTGGTGGAGGAGGGAGTAAGCGGAGTGGAATTTGTGGGTGAGGAAGGATGGAGTAGGTTAGTATCATGACAGGATGGTGGTGGTGGTGGTGGTGGTGGTGAAAATAAGTGAGTATCCGTTAGCTTTGCTTATCGTGCTGTTGGTGTCTGACTGCCTCCCTCACACCTCGCGCCTGTATCCTGGTGCAAGTGATCGTGCCATTTGTACCACGGAGGGACCGGCATGCCTTGCTCCATACACTCGCATCCGGCGGACAGGAAGATCCTGGTTTGTGTAAAAGTCGACGTTCAGTAGGTTGATGTGAAGGGCATCACTCAACACAGTGGTGGTCGATTTGCATAAGTTCATGTTTTGCACTGATGTAGAAGCTTCTGTATTTCTTTATCAATCATGGGGTGTTAGTTGTGTTCCCTCACTGTATCATTATGAACATTCACCTTCTCACTAAAATCACGTGAAATTTTGTTTATATTTCATGAAATATTGTTTATTCCATTGTTTTTCCATAAATGTGTCAACTTTTCTCAAGAACATAATTTGTTTGATCGTAAATATTTTAAAATGTTGTCAGGTATTAGGATTTGCTTCTAGTTGGTGTGTAAAAGAGAATGTGCTTCTTATTCCTTTCCAAGAATATTGCTCGATCCCTTCACTGGTGTTTGCAGTGCCACCCTTTCCTGTTCTTCGTGTCCCAGCTCTCCTGCCCACTCCTCTCCACCTTCATCTTGCCCGAAGATTTCCATTCTTTTCCCACAAGTCAAGCAGCAATTCATCACCGCACCCCGATGTCCCCATTCCGTTTCTCACAAACAAGCACCATATCCCACTTCCCCTGAAAGCGAGCTCTCTCTGCGCTCCGCGGCCCACGCAGGTGACCTGGCCGTCCACACCCTCGCCGCTGACCGATCCATCCCTGTTGGAGCAGGTGATCCGACAGGTGATGGCCTCGCCTTGCTCTCAGGACGAGATAATTTCGATGCAGCCTCGGCACTAGTGTTGAAATTGCCCTAAACCAAAGGACCAGTGAGCCCCGCCTGCCTGCCAGAAGATGTGCTAACCCTCGTAAAATAATTTTCTTATAGGTGCTAACCTGATGACATCATCGAAGGATTGCAAGGTACCGCCAGGGAGACTGACGCGCTACGTGACTACTAAGCAGTCGAGGGTGAGGCGGATCAGGGACACTTGGCATTTATTCCGGGAGCGTGTGGCGCCTCTAATCACGATGCTGCCCGAAACATGCCCAATTTATATAGAGTAAAGAGCGAATAACATCGGTATATATCTCCAAAAATAGCCCATGGCAACACTGGCAAGGAGAGAAAAGGAACGACAAATAGACTGTAAAAGGAAGGTGAAATTATTCTGACAAACTGCGATGCACAGACGGACAAAACAGTGAGGGAAGGTCCAACAGTTACCTGCCAGCGGCGACACCGGACTGGCTGGTGCAGTCCCGCGCGTCTCGGTGCAGTCAGATCTGTAGGCAAATAAAAATCTCTCTACTTTTGATTTACAAGCAAACTACCTGGCGCAGGACCACGACCCCGAGGAGAAAGTCACCAGCGGCCGTCTCCTCAAGGTATCCTCAGCGGGAGGGAGCTGTGTTGGGGTCCCGGACGTTGCCTCTCCTGCCTCACGTCTATTTCGAAGCTTCATAGCGATCGTCCTCCTACAGTCCTCCTCCCTCCTCCTTCTGTAACTTTCCTCTCTCATCCTCATCAGCTTTTTTGTCTTCTTTTCCTCCTCCGCTTTTCTTGTCTCCTTCCTTTCTCGCTTTCACTCTACTCTTTTCTTCTCGCCCTGTTCTTCCATTTTCTTTTCCCCTCCTCCTCTTAATGCTCCTCCTCCTCCTCCTCCTCCTCCTCCTCCTCCTCCTCCGTCCTTGTGCCGCCTTCAGTCAGCGAAGAGTCAATGCATTTATGTACGTATGCATTCCCAAATACGAATAGCATTTTTTTTTTCTTTTTCTTTTCTTGGGTTTCAAAAGTCCGTCGATTTTTGCTACTTCATCATGTCCACGTGGGATGAATTTTTAATGTTCTTGCTTAATTTCCACTCGTTTATAGCTGTTTTCTCTTTTCTTAACGCTGCTCTTCCTCTCCCCCTCTCAAGTTTCTACCCTCCTTATATATTTTATTTCTTAACCGTAACCTTCTCTCTCTCTCTCTCTCTCTCTCTCTCTCTCTTGAGGTTCGTGTGGCCAGGGGGGTCCAATCGCTGAAAAGGCAGAATAAAAGACCTGTCCCTTCTCTGATATGGTCGCGGGTCGGGGTGATAGTGTGCGCGGCCACGAATTTACATGATTAATCGCACTCAATCAAACCTCATTGACGTCATCGTTTCAGGTGTTAATATAGCGTCACCTGAGGGGGGGCCTTAACTCACGTGGATGTATGTTAATTAGCGGCGGGGCTTAATGTGCACGCGAGGCCTCAGGGTCGTTTACGTGCATGAGAACACGTATCCGCGGACTGACAGCGTGTGCACGGAATACTCCTCGTGAAGAAGTTTAATTTCTCTCTTATGATTTCCTCCATAAAATTAAATCATACAATGGGAAGAAAACGAAGTAAACAGCACACCCGGACAAAAATATCTCTCAACACGTTTGACCTTAACATCTATTATCAATTTTATTTAAGAGCAAAACAAGGAAAGAATATAACAAGTTTCTTTAGTTAATCAGGTGGGGAAAAAATATGATGGAGAATATGAGCTTAGGAGAGTAGAGGAAGGGACGATGACTGGGGGACCATGAGAAGGGAAGGGTGAATAGGAGCTGGGAGAAGGAAGGGGGAGGAGAGGCTCGGTGGTGGGGGCAAAGGGTCATGGGCCAGGCTAGGGCAGGAAGAGAGCTGGGGAGGGGGAGGTCATAATAATAAGGTCAGTGTTTTATATCCAATAATTTTTTTTCTCCATTTTTCGGTGCGGTGAGGAGTTTCTTCACCCATTATTGTTTCGCTTTCCTTCACCTATTATTTTTTCCCGCCAACTTTTCCTTGCTTTTGCCTCTCACACCTGCTATCCTCGCATGTTTCTTTTTTTTTTTCTCTCTTCTTTTCTCTCGCCGCGGAAGCTTCTCTCGTATAAAAAATCTCATCGTTTTTCATACTTTGTCCTTGCTGCTGTTGCTTCCTTCTCCTCCTCCTCTGCTCGTCCTTCTTCTCCTCTTTTCTTCTGCTTTCCACCACCGCCATGTTTCCAACCCCTGACCCCGTATAAGTTCTACATCTCGCTTTTCACTACCATCCCTTGTCTCCCATTCCTCCACCACGCACGCCACCAGCCCTCCCTCTCATCCCCCTTTCATTCTTCGCAACACGAATACCACACTCATTTCTCTCTCTCCCTTCTTTCCTCTCTCCCTCCCCCTGCCTCCTCCTCCCTCCCTCGCCCCACCACAAACATCACGAGAGATCTAATAACGTGAGATTACGATCTGGAATCTGCGAGAAATACGACTGCAGGCGCCCCGGCCCTCCAGTCGCCGCAGCCTCCCCCGCACGCACAAATCTCCCCCGGCCGCCCCAGCGCTCAAATTAGAGGTGTTGGGACAGTGCTCGGGACGGCTTTCAGGGTGTGCTCTGTCAGGGGAACAGGACAATCAGGGCGGGAGAAGGGGCGGAGGGGTCACCCAGTTCAGCGAATGTGGGTGTGGGAAGGACACGTGAGAATGGGGGAGTGTCGAGGAGTGATGTGAGGTGGAAAGTGGCAGAGGGTGGAGTGGTGCAGCGCGAGTGGGACGAGTGGTGGTGAGAGGGCATGTGGGAATGAGCCGGGGGCGTGTAGGGTTGTCGTGAGGAAGGGAGAGCACACATGAGAGTTAAAGATGATGAATAGGGCGTTAGGGATGACCGCCATGAGACAGAGGGAAGTGAGGGTAACTAATGAGAGAAGAAAAGACTTCATACACCCACTAATTGGCTGGGGGAACACGGCTGAAAGAAACCAAAAATTAATAAAGGAAAGAAAATGGAGAGAAGAGAAGAGAGACAAGGTTTATGGAGGTGTTTACAAGAGGGTGGGGAGGAGGTGGAAGAAGCGAGAGAGGAGGAGGGGAGATGGGGAGGAGACGCAAAGGGAGGATGGAGGAAAGAGAAAACCAAGAAATTCTGCGATGATCCTAATTCACTCCGGGAGGATCTAACTTCTCACGCCCCCAGCAGGCACATCCCAGCCCCGCTCGCTGCCCGTGCTGGCCCACTGCACCCCGGCTTGCCTCCCGCATCACCTGCATCTGGCTCGTGTCACCTGTTCGTGCCCGTGTTTACGCGTCGCGTCCTCTCCTCGACTCTACCAACTACTCTTTTCTTCCCTCGGTCGCTATCATCTTGCCCCCCCAGCCATTTCTTCCTCACTTCTCTCCTTCCCCATCTTTCCTTCCTCCCCGACTCCCCATCCCCCCAGTCCTCTTTGTCTCACACTATTCGTCATCCTAAAACGTCACATAAAAACGTCAAGTGCAGGAACATAATTTAGAAAGTGTAAGGAAAAAATGTCTTGTCCTCAGTCTCAGCGGCAAATCCAACATTTGTCTATATGAGGACAAATTAAAGTTAAGACAAGACTTTTATATATTTCAATCTTTGCCAGCGTGTTGTTTAAGGCCGCCTGACATGAAGCGTTGAACATGACCGCGGTGTACATAAACAAGGGCTCAGCGCACCTGTTATAGATCAGGACTACCTGCCGTGGTTACTTAGACACCAAGCCACAGGAGCGGTAGTGCGTGCTTCTTAAACTAAATCAGCTCATTCTCGGACAGGACTGGAACACAAGAGTCGAAGATACACCCCACCGACAGCAAGGAGGTTGTCGGTAAAGATTTTCCAAATAAAGCGTTGATGGATCGCCGCCGTGGTGAACACAACGAATGTTAACGTTTTCTCCCAACGCCCCGCGATTCGCTTTGGATTCAGGGACTAAGGTCGAGTGTTTGATATCTACATATTCGTGTGTTTTTGTTAGCATTTTATCACATAATCTCATGTGTGTCTTAACAAGTGACCCGACTTCTTTTTCCTGCCACTTTCTTTCATACTATTTATACAAGCTTATTCACACCCACCTATTTTCCTCTCTCTCTCTCGTTCTCTTCTGCCCTGCAACTCTCACTATCCCTTACCACATCTTTCTCAACTTAATTTCTTTCACTTTTTTTTTTTTTCATATCCTTTGAACTTCACATTTCAATTTTTTTTTTTTTCCCTTTGCACCTCTCGTCTCTTCCACTTTTTCCATCTCCATCATCTTGCTTCTGCACTCACGTTCCTTGCTCCTACCCTTGTTCCTCTGCCCCCGCTGCCCCGCACGCGAGGTGGCGGAGCGAGGGAAGGACCCACACCTCCTGGAGCCAAGGAAGTCAATCCCCCGCATATCTCGGACGCAAATCCCTCGCGGAGCAAATCTTTCAAGTTAAGCCAAGTGTATCGCGCTCCTGGGCCAGCTGCGAGAGAGAGAGAGAGAGAGAGAGAGAGAGAGAGAGAGAGAGAGAGAGAGAGAGAGGAAGGGGGAAGGAGACACAGGTAGAAGAGCCATTTGCCCGACGCCTTTTACATTTCGGGTTAAAAGCTGGAAGAGAAAGATGCTCACTGAATACGAAAATACTTTGCAGCGTGAGGAAAAAAAAGTGGTGATAATGCGTATGTCCAGCAACATCAGCAACAACAACAACATCAGCAACAACAACAACAAGAACATCAGCAACAACGACAACAACAACATCAACAGGAACAACAACAACAACAACAGCAACAACGACTACTACTACTTCTGCTACTACTAATACTGCTACTACTATTCCTACTACTACTACTACTACTACTACTACTACTACTACTACTACTACTATTATTACTACTACTGTTGTTGCTGCTGTTGCTGCTGCTGCTGCTGATGCTGATGCTGCTATCACAATTACTACAACTACTACTACTACTACTACTACTACTACCATCTTCACCACTACCACCATTACTCTACCACCGCCAGTATTACCAATTATGATAAAGTACAAGAGGCGAAATGAAGCACAAGAGAGACACACTAGAGGTGACGTGCAGCCGACAAGAGTCCATTAATGGCGTCAGCTCAGGCGGCGCCTCGCACCATTACGTAAGGGCATCATTGGGTGGGCCATGTGCGCACGTTACCTGGAGCGTCACGTGACCACCAGACCGGAACGCATCAGGAGCAGGCGCCCTCAATGGCCTCACTCCGGCCTCCAGCAAGAGACCATGAAATCGGCTTAGGCTCCTCCCGGCCCAAGATAAGGACCGCCTGCTCCCCATCGGACATCGGCGGTCCATCTCCGGGCGCCGGGTGGGATGGGGGAGGTGGGGGGAGAGTCGCGGCCGCCTTCCCATTGTTGTTTTTGCTCTTCTTCCTCAACACGTCTGACCACTCGAGGTGTGGGAGTAAGTGGTGCGCGCGTGTACTAGTAATGTGAGCTGATCTGAGGGCGAGGCGAGTCATGGAGGTAACGGTGCTCGCAGGAGGGTTGCGTAATGCCGCCCGGGGTGTATTGGCGCAGGGAACACTGTCGCTTCAGGTAATCTAATTAGGCGACGGTCAGCGGTATTGTGGCTGTTTTTTGCGGGGCTTGATTGAGGAAGATTCAAGTTTCCAGGGTACAGAACCTGAGGAAAGGCGACGCTTTGCTCCCAATACCGGTAACTAAACCCTCTTCTTTAACATCAGCCCGGAAGGATTATTATTATTTTCTTTTAAGATTAAACTTACGTATCATTAAAAACTTCACAGGAGAATGTTATCATCCAAAACACCTTTCAGTTGACTTGGTCTGATTCACGTTTACTTGCTCCACCAGTTCACAAAACCTGAAGTTCAGTCCATGTTGTCATGGTGCCTTCATTATCACCACTCTCCTGAATGACACTCTCTTTTAACTATTTTCCTTCATAGCTTTCCTCGTCCTTATTCCTCTCCGCTTCCTCTCGCCACCCTTCACCTCGCCTCGCCTGCCTCCCCCTACTAATTTAATTCCTCACTTTACTACGGGAGGAATTTCTCCCCACACGTACACATGAGTTAGTGTGAAAGTTAGAGAGACTTGCACACGGATCAGGACGAATATATTCACGCCCATGTGACCCGCAGCCCGCTGGCTCGACACCCACTCCCTCAACACACACACACACACACACACACACACACACACACACACACACACACACACACACACACACATACACACACACACACACACACACACACACACACACACACACACACACACACACACACACACACACACAAACACACACACAGAGAGAGAGAGAGAGAGAGAGAGAGAGAGAGAGAGAGAGAGAGAGAGAGAGAGAGAGAGAGAGAGAGAGAGTGAGAGAGAGGGAGAGAGAGAGAGAAATAAGCATTGGAAATAAAGAGAATAAAGTAAAATCAAGTATCACCGCGGGCTGCAATTATTCCCTTCCACCTCCTCCACCTTCACGACTCTGAGGTATTATCCATCACTTTAGTTTATTGAGTCTTCCCTCAAACTTTCCCCTTTTCTCTATACACCTAACGTTCACCCTGCCTTTCTTCCCTTCCCCTCCCCTCCACCTCCATTTCTCCCATACCTCTCCCTTCTCCACCACCCTCCCCCTCCTCCCTCCTTTTCACGAGCGTCCCGTCACCCACACCGTGGTTAAGTTTCCAGTGTTTTTACGACCCGACACGCGAAGTTTACATGACAGAAAGGAAGCAGGAACTGGCGCCCAGGAGGCTCTTCTTCTCCCCCCCACCCCACCTCTCGTTCTGGTGTCTCTGTATACCCTTCCTCCGGCCCTTCCCCGTCCACCTGGCGCCCACCCCCGGCCATCTGGGAGGGTGTCGAGGCCTGGAGGGTGTTTGTGTGTGGCTGCAGAGGATGTTGGTAAAGGACGCCAAGGACCCGTGGAGGAGTTGGTGAATGTGTTTGTGCGCACTGGGACTTTTGAGAGAGAGTGAGAGAGTGTATTGTATTTCTTCAGCCGTTGATTCTTTCTTTTTTCTCTCTCGCGCTCCATCCCACCCACACACACTCTCTCTCTCTCTTTCACTGTCTGCGCTGCTTAACCGAGTCTTCCTAAATACATTTTTGAAGAATAGGGAAGTTTTCTCAAGATGTTCTGATAAATACTCTGAGACTCTTGGGTTGTATACAGGCCAAACAAATACCAGGACTATATATTGGATGAGCAAAGGTAGACTGGTATTGAGAGAGAGAGAGAGAGAGAGAGAGAGAGAGAGAGAGAGAGAGAGAGAGAGAGAGAGAGAGAGAGAGAGAAAGCCAATTTCGTATAAATAAAAAAGACTCGCAATCTCTATGGCACAGACGAGGTGTTGTTCTGTCACATAAGTTAGAAAGTGAGCGGTATAAAACACACCTCGGCCTGGAGTGATGTACGGGTCTACAGCGCCTTATCGTCCCGCGCCGCACGACCCTACGAGTACTTACAAATTAGAGGCTCTTCCGTAAGTTATGTGTTGTATTCTCCTGCAGAGTTATTGAGTTTTGCTGCCAGTTATTGCGTGTTTTGTTGATACTGTATTTGCCAGTTATTCTGTTCCTCTGGAAGTATTGTGCTTTTCTGAAACTTATTATGGGGTTCTGTCAGTTATTGTGTTCTAAATTATCGTTCTAAGTTATCGTACTCTACTGGAAATTATCGTGTTCCGCTGCAGATTATTGTGTTCTTGTGGAAATTGGTGTTCTGTGCAGCCGTTGTCAATTATTGTGTTATGCTGCTTGAACTGAGCTGCAAGTCTGCTTTTCTCCTTTCTTACTGTTTGTAAAATAAGGACGTGATCGGAGGTAATTGTATTTACCCACATTTTATTTTCGTGCTGGTTTTCCTGGTTTGCAAGAGAAGAAGAAATGGAGGAAATTAAAATTTAGTCACGTTAACATTCGCGTTTTCAGATATTTCTTAAAAGTACTCAGTTACCTTTGTAAGGAGGCAGCATTCCTCCTGAGAGAGAGAGAGAGAGAGAGAGAGAGAGAGAGAGAGAGAGAGAGAGAGAGAGAGAACGAGTTTCTTGCAAGGTTTGTTTGCACGGAAAGGGATCACATTTGCTCCCATGTACATGTTTATCCTATGCTTTATGAATCACTGTTCTAATTTTGCTGTCTTTAACGATATTGTTTTTATTTGTGATCAATATGTGGCAAATCTTTCCTTTATTTGAGTAAAAAATAAAAATAAAGCCACGGGAGGGGAAAAGAGAGAGAGAGAGAGAGAGAGAGAGAGAGAGAGAGAGAGAGAGAGAGAGAGAGAGAGAGAGAGAGAGAAAGAGAGAATAATATCAGCCTTTTCGTGCGCCATCGCCGTCCAGCCGCAGATGTTATGTTGATAAGGCAGCACATAGCGTGGCAGCCTCGCGGGTTCCATACCACACGCTCTTGACGCGAGGACACAATGGGCGACGGTCTCGGAACCAGTCGACGCGGGTAAAGGGGAGTGGACTTAACGGACCGAACCTGAGTTCTTTAAACACCGTCAGTCTCTGTCTCTGGCGTGCCGCCGCTGCCGCCTCGCCACGCGTCTCCCTATTACCTCGGTAACCGTGGAAACTTCAGTTCGTGAGAGAATTGCACGATTGTTTATTAACTTACATCTTGATACGGGTTCGGTTTTTGTTGAAAGAAATGTTTTCGAAAGACTTGACCCTTTAATTAATAATATTGATTTTACAACACAAACACGTTTCTCGTGTTAAAAGAAAGAAAAGTATCCGTATCTTACAATAGTCCTTACGAGAACGAATTAAGTTTTTGCCTCTTATCACCAAGATCGTTGTCCTCCATCTTTTTAATAATCCAATTTTCTCCTGCAAATCAAAATGCGTAACAATATACGAGGGAATAAGAAACAAAGGAAGACAGGAAAAGACCAGGTGGGGAAGGAAATGCTAAAACACTAAGAGAACGTGAGGAGAATAATGGGAGAGGGAAAGAGAGGGAGAATGTGCATAGCTGAGAACGAGAAAGCGAAGATGAGACGGAGGAGGAGGTGGAGGAAGAGGAGGAGGAGGAGGAAGAGGAGGAGGAGGAGGAGGAGGAGGAGGAGAACGAGGAGGAGGAAGAGGAAGAAGAAGGGGGGCGTGGATGAAGGTGGAAGGTGGATGAAGGTGATGTGTAGGGGTGTTGGGAACTAGGTCTGGTTAACCTCGTCCACACCTCCTGTCCGCCTGCATCCCACACCTGACCAGGCCTCTCCAGACCCCCTCACGTCCTCAGCTTTACATAACCCTCCACTCGGGTCTCTAGAGTCGTCCTGCACACTCTACAGCTCCGTATTACCGCTTCACATTCTCCCCGGCCAACATAGTCTTCTTAATGGTCGTCCCTTCTTCCCTAGCCCCCTTTCTCCCGCCCCGCGCGATGGAATAAGACGTTGCAGTAGGGCAGGCAGCATCCAGGTCGTGCAGTCTCCCTCTCTAAAATATCAGGCGAGTAACTTCATTTCGCGCGCTATGGGGGATGAGATACGCGCAGTGTGTCCACGACGCATTAATATAAACAGGTGATTTTAAGCTTCGGGCGAGACGGCGAGTCTGGCGAGGCGGTGCGGCCTGACCAGTCCCCAGCGGCGCGTCTGTCCAATGTTTCACAGCGCGGACCCCCTTCACCCGGTCTGACCTCTCCTCCCTGCGCCTCCCGCCACCTCCCTGTCTCCCCCACCCACCTCCCATCATCACCGCTAGGCCCTCCTTCTCCTCACTCTTCTCGCCACTTCCGTGTTCTCATCCTTCCGTACTTTTTCTCTTTCTCCTCAACACCTACAGTATTTCGCTCACTTTCATATAATCTGTCCTTTCCGGTTTATTTATTTATTTTTTCTTAGGTTCCTCTCCTGTACAATTTCGTTTTCGTGTCTTTTTTTTTTTCTGCTAGCCTCGCTTTATTAGTTCCAGGTGTTTTATTCTATCAGCGCAGGTCACTTCATTATCCACTTCCGCCTTCATTCCTCTACCTTCAAGTGTCTCTCGCTTCTATTCTCTCCTCAATACTCATAGTCACCTTTGCACCCTCCCCACCTCCTCGCCTTCCATCTCCTCTTACCTCCCCTCCCTCCATCCCTCCCTTGCGCTGCACCCCACACAAGCGCTGCACACTCCCACACATCATCCGCCGGCAGTCTCTCACATGTTCCTTCTTCCTCCACACAGAAAGCTAATAAAAAGGCAATGAGGTCAGTATCAAAGAAGAATGCGCGAGGAGAGGCCGCATCCACCTCCGCCGGAGCAGCGTAGCGTGAAGAGGCAACAAACCCTCTCAGACGTTTTGTTCCTCACTTAGCATGACTGTGCACCGCTGAAGGGAGAGGAGAGGAAGGGTCAGCCTCCCCAATCTCTTCTCATTCATCCTCTCTCTCTCTCTCTCTCTCTCTCTCTCTCTCTCTCTCTCTCTCTCTCTCTCTCTCTCTCTCTCTCTCTCTCTCTCTGTAACAGCGTCGCCCAATGATAAAGTTCTCTCTATGGTCGATAAATTTGTTGATAAAGTGATTACTGTCAAGCGGGGATTTGTCGCAAATGTCCCCTGAATCAGAGGTCTTGTCTTGCCTCAGTACTCCCCTCTCCTTCTCCGGACGCACTCCTGACGCACGCTCCTCCCTCTCCGCAAGATTTAAAAACGCAGGAAGTGTGATCTGCACACTTCCGCTGCTCGGCGGCTCACTTTACACTTAGCGACGATATGAACTTTAATTTCTCTTTACTTTAGACTGATTTTTACTTTCTGGTGATGATATTGATGAAGAACCTTGTAGTCTTCCGTTTACTTAGTGGCAGGTATGCAAATAGGTTTTTTTTCAATGACTTTTAAGGTATGGCTTCTTTTACGCGATTTTTCCGATCATCTTTCCAGCCCTTTTCGTAATTGACGGCTTAATGGTCTTGAGATTCACTGCCTCGGTGTGTAATGAGTCCACATTCATTCCGTAACCCCGTGAAGATGACGCGGCGCCACAACGCCCGAGCATTTTACATGGACGGGAGGCGCGGCTTGGGACTAATGCCCTCACGCCTCCTCTCCTCTAGGCCGCCGCCGCTGCTGCTGCCCACCGGCCGGCGACCCTCGAGGCGCGGGTAGCAGTCCATGCCACGCCGCCGCCTCGCCTGACTGCCTTGCTTTTCATAAACATTGTTATTGTCATTAGTTTTATTTGAGTTTCTATGAAGCGCCAGGCCGGTAATGGTGTTGTCAGCGCTAATAACAATGACATTCACCTTCCCTAAAATTTCACATGTTACAGCTTCATAAATTTTGGTCACGTCATGATGGCTTTCATTGTGGAGCTATTCACCATTGCCTCAGCCGTCACTCATTATTATTTCAACCACTTCTCATCCGTCAATATTGTCCTCATTAGTTTTGTCATTTATCGTCTCAAGCTCACGAAGTCCCGGCGCGCTTGTTACTGAACGCTGAGCCCGCAAAGAACCGCAACCCCTCTTCCCAGTGCCCGCCTCCCACCTTGAGCACAACAGGTCTTGTCGAACACTAACCAGAAGTAACATCAGGTCACACAGCAAGCCAGAATTACCGGATGGTTACGGAGCGAGGGCGGGATAGCGGCGAAGGCTGAAGAGGCCGAAGAACTTTTAAAGAGCTCTCAGGACCGTGTGACCAAAGGAACACGAAACGAAGGTCTTTCTGGGAAGTGTTGTCTCTCCTAAGAAACGTGAGGTGGTCCGCGTAGGTTGGGATGGGGGCGGGGCAGTGAGAATCAGCTGGACAAGGGGAGTATTGGAGGTTCAAGGGTGAAGATGACGGTAATGAGGCTTGCACTGTGGAAGAGGAGGGGAAAGAATAGAGTACGAAGGAAAAGATGAAAGTAATGAATCCCAAGTTAGGTAAGAAGATGCGGTAGGGTTCAGGAACAGTAAATAATGATAGCTCAAAGTAGGAAAAAAAATGTGGAATAACGGAATTAAAGATTGAGCACCGGGAAATAATAAAGCTTACTTGGAGGTGTTGGCGCCAAATTAGGCAAAAGGATGAGTTGGTGTAGGATTCGGGAGTAAGAAAAGAAGTAATGTTAATTCGGTGTAAGGAAAGAAATGGGTGAAGGGATTTAAGACTGGAATTTGAGGTAGAGGAGGGAGTAATTAGGTTTAGGGAGCTT
The DNA here is from genome assembly GCF_035594125.1 of Scylla paramamosain. Taxonomy (NCBI): domain Eukaryota; kingdom Metazoa; phylum Arthropoda; class Malacostraca; order Decapoda; family Portunidae; genus Scylla; species Scylla paramamosain. The sequence continues at coordinate 1,088,370 of NC_087152.1, read as the reverse complement.
AGGATCAGTGAAGGGAGGAAGCCACTGAGCCGTCGATGAATGAGCCAATTTGTCAGAAGAGGAGCACTTGGGACTGGCTGGTGGACTCTGGACAAGGAGTAACCTGTGGGAGCAATGCCATCTTCACGTCAGCTTTAGTGGGTACCCGTGAAGAATTGCAGGACTAAGTGAGTTAAAAGCAAGTGATGATGGAAGGATTTGAACGGAGGATGTGCGTGAAGGAGACTACGGTGATCAGATTAATCTAAAGGGGAAGGACGTTTGTATGGTGTAGGATCAGGTAGGATAGAAAATAAGTGTGCAGTGAGAGACTTTTAATCGAATAAATTACAAGAGGAAATTAATGGAGACGGTCAAGTTAAAAAAAAAAAAAAGAGTTAATAGAATGCTGAAGGAAGGGAAGGTAAAAAGAATATGATGATTGAGTCTAATGTACGAGGCAAGAGGAAAGAATGAGAGGAAAACAAATACTAGAAAATATGCACGTTTAAAGTGAAAGTCTGTAGTGACATTACAAACCACCGCTAATGCTACGCGTGGAAGAACAGGAAATAATAGAGTAAGAGGAAGGAGGGAGTGGTGGTGGTGGTGGTGGTGGTCTGCCTGGGATGTGTTGAGGATGGGTGAATTCAAGATGAGTCTTTGTAGAGAGAGAAAAAGGGGAAAAAAAGTGAAGAGATGCATGTCTTAACTGTATACTGTATCGTTGATGCTTTACACAACTTGCTCCTAATGTCTTGACAGGCGGAATAATTGGCGGAATAATTGGCCACGAAGAGTCAGTATTCAGTAATAAACATGGAAAGGCAAGGGTGGGGCCGGGATGGAAGGAAGCAGCTCGGATGTGTTGGTCCTGAAGAGAATGGGAATGGCGGGTGTTGGAGTGAGTGATGTGTGTTGTTGTAGCGTCGTGCTGAGCGTGGCATTGTTGCTTTTCATGTTTTTTGCAGTTGATGTGCTATAATTTCTGTAGTTTAGCACCTCATACCACAACTACTGCTGCAACCCCTCATGCTGCTACTATCACTACTTCTGTGCTAACCTTAGTAGTTTAGCACTTCATACTACAATTACTCCTACTCCTCCTCCTCCTCTTGTGCCTCCTCCTCTTGTGCCTCCTCCTCCTCCTCCTCCTCCTCCTCCTCCTCCTCCTCCTCCTCCTCGTCCTGCTACTATTACTAATACGACAATATACAAGTGGTAGTAGTAGTAGTAGTAGTAGTAGTATAATCATTCATTTTATTTATGACTTCATATGATGTGATGATGATGATGAACAACATTCATTATCCTCATCGTCATCACCGTGTCATCTTTTATTATTATGTATATTTTTTCATTGTTAGATATCATTATCATCATCATTATCATCACCATCAACATTATCATCATCATCATCATCATCATCATCATCATCATCATTATCATCATAGTCATCCCCATTCCCAGTACCTGTTCACTTAATATGCTGCATAACAAACATCATCGTCATCATCATCATTATCATCATCGACAACAACAACAACAACAACAACAACAACAACAACAACAACATCAGTAACAACAGGAAACAAGAGTGTGTGATGGTGATGATGGTGCACAAGCTAACAAGGATACATGCCAGGGCTTCCCAACAGCTGGTGATGCTTAGCGCCTGGACACCAACACCAGTCCCGCACCACCACTTCACCGCCTGCCATTATCACACCAAATGCCTCCTCAGATTTACATCCTGCCTTTTTTTCTCGCCAGCCGCAGGTAAAGGACTAGTGAATTTATTTTCATGATCGCCTTACTGAGGAAAAAAAGTGCTAAAAACTATCCACTTAAGACAGAAAAGCCATAGTGATCCACATCCATCTCTGAACCACTTAGCGAGTATTCAGAACCACCTCGGCACTTGTGAACCCACCCAGCTGCTCCTAGTTTTTTTTTTTTTTTTTTTTTTTGCAGCACCTGAGGGCGTGTCCACTAAGAGGCTGTTGTGTCAGATAGCCGCCTGTCGCTACTCATCTGCCAAATCCACTGAAGATTCAATGCAAATGATAACACCAAGCTCTTTCCCATTCAAGTCAGTGCGAGTGTGTGCAGGTAAACAAGAGTGATCTAAATCCTTAAGCTTGCCGTCTCCCTTACAGCTTACACCAGCAAAAAAAAAAAAAAAAAAAAAAAAAACTTGATTCTTACTGAACACCTACAATATCTACACGTGCACTCCAACACATATGATCATTTGCTCCTTTTCATTCATGATCCGCCTTATAGCGAGTGGTCATTGATTATTTTTGTGTTCGTATAGATTTGTTGCCACGCGGTGAGGATGATAATTCCCTTTTCCCCCGACGAATAAAAAAAATAAATAAAATAAAAAACATCAAGCCTCACATCCTTCTTTTTTGCGTATTAACCTTGTGTGGTGTGGATGTGGAGGTGGGAGTGGAGGGATATGACTTTGAAGAATATCAGGGGGTGTGTGAGAGAGAGAGAGAGAGAGAGAGAGAGAGAGAGAGAGAGAGAGAGAGAGAGAGAGAGAGAGAGAGAGAGAGAGAGAGAGAGAGAGAGAGAGGACTAAACGACATTACAGAGATAACCTAATAAAAAATGAGGAAAGCAACACACTTACACAACCATTTACACACACACACACACACACACACCACACACACACACACACACACACACACACACACTCTCACACACACACACAACACACACACACACACCCTCTACCCTTGAGTTCTGCATACTGTGACGCTTCTTCCAACCAATAGACTCCATCCCTGCTTCCTTCCCCCAGCCACCAGCCAGCCCGGCCTGCCCACTCCCCCCCACACTGACCTCTGACCCCGCGCAGACCGGCATCATCATGACTGCGCTTGGAGATGTGTCGTTCTCGTCTCCTGTCAGTCTGTGTTTACGTACATCTGTCTCTACACGTGCTGCCTCCGTCGGTATATGCACCTCCACGTCTCTGGCTGCTTGCGTACACGTGTCTGGAGTATATGGTTTCCCTATTGCTAAGTGCGTCTTTGAAATCAATAAGCGAGTCATCATACAGTACTAGATGCTTTGCTCGTAAAAAGTAGGACGCGAACTGGTAAGATTGTCTGAGGCAGGAGCAAAAAAAAGAAAAAAAAAAGAAGAAAAAAGAATCTGGGAAAAACGTGCCAACTGGAGGTGGTTGTGAGGAGAAGCTTCAGGAAAAACCGGATGAAACGAAATGTAGGAATAGAGGCTGATGGGAGGGATGATGCTTAGGAGGAAGGCACGGAGGGAAGGAGAGGAGGAGGAGGGGGAGGGAGGGAGGGAGGGAGGAGTAATTATGCTTCTCCGCCTCCTCATCCCTTGTGAAAAACTCCACCCAACGCTGACCAAACGCGCCGAGATGGTGTATGTATGTATGTCTGTCTGTGTGTAGCTGTTGGTGGACCTTGGCTGGCGGGGTAACGACGTGCAGAGAGAGAGAGAGAGAGAGAGAGAGAGAGAGAGAGAGAGAGAGAGAGAGAGAGAGAGAGAGAGAGAGAGAGAGAATTTTAATGCTTATGAACTTAAAAAAGAATAAAAAGGGAGGGAGGAAATAAGAGGGAAAACAGGGTATCATACAGTGGTGAGAAGGAAAAAGTTTTGAAAGTAATCTGTTAGTGAGGAAAATTACTTTGTAGAGAGAGAGAGAGAGAGAGAGAGAGAGAGAGAGAGAGTTTCACCACGTCGTTGATCAGACGTTAGTTAATATTCAAACATCATGGTGGGAAAGAAAGTTGATTTAGCAGCGGGGGACCATCATTTCACACCGCCTCCCTCCTTCCCTCCCTCGGCTGCTTTGTTTTTGCTACACCACATATACACGAGCTACGAAGCGACGCACGCCACTTATTGCTAGTTGCTCAAATGCTCAACAGAAAGAAATTTATACCACAAGATTAGTAACAAAAGCTAATTAAGTAATGCCAATAAAGAATATGTTCAGACGGGCAAAACATGATTGACTTTTGTAATCATTATCATATTTATATTTATGTACGATGATATACGTGACTTCTGACCTTCGGACGTATGTAAGCGCATAAAGCCTTGCTGGGGCTGCGCTGTGTACTGGAGGTGAACACGGCAGCTTTCCCACTGCGCCGCGCCGCCAGCCAGCACGGACCGGCGGGGGTTTTGATGGAAGAGTTCTAAATATTGATTTTTTTTTTTTGTATGTGTGTATACTCCGCTCTACATTGCTTGAAGAAATCAGCTTGATGTTAAAGGAAAATTATGGACTCAATAACACCTCGTTCTTCGTTAGACAACAACTATCAAGAATTTTAATGATTAGAAGAAATTCCGAGGAACAGGTTTCGTTATGTATATCCACTCCAGCATGATCTTAAAGCAATATTATGACATTAATGCAATCAAACAGGATAGGCACCAGTTTTAATGTTTACAGGAATCTTTCTTTTCCATTCTCTACTCCAGATTAAAAAACAAGACCAGCTTGTTGTCAGGGCAAGAAGATTATGGATTTAATGCTAAACACATAATCGCGGAGTTTAATTAATTTGCTTCCCCCTTATGCATATGTTTTTCCTCAGGCGTAAGCAAGTTATTTATTATCGTCGTAAGTTTAATGCCGTTGGTGAAATTAAAGTTTTCTTTTCTCTCTCTCTCCCCTTCTCACTCCTGTCCGAATAGATTGTTATTTAACAGCTTGCTTGCTTAGATATGAAAGTCAACATCTAAATTATCATTATAATGCGTGTTTGCCTACGTGTGATCGACTAATCTTGATACGAGGCGATTACTACATTATTGCCGGCCCGCTCATAAACAAAACTCCCTTGTTTGTTTTTATGTCACTGTGGATTTTATTTACGATGGACTGATGAGGTTCCAACACACATTCCTGAGGAACCCCGCTGGTGACGGCTGCGGCGAGGCTGCCTGCTCGCCGTCAGATATTAGAGGACTCCTTCACTTATCATCTTTTGTAACCATTCACGTCCTCAACCTCCTGTGTAAATACAACGCTGCGCCCTGTGCCGTGCTTTTGTTGTTGTTGTTGTTGTTGTTGTTGTTATTATTATTATTATGTAGTGCTGGATGAGTAAATGACGGAGAGAGAGAGAGAGAGAGAGAGAGAGAGAGAGAGAGAGAGAGAGAGAGAGAGAGAGAGAGAGAGAGAGAGAGAGAGAGAGAGAGAGAGATTAACCTTCTTAAGTGTGTTCCGGCAAAGAGTACTTGATTGCTTGATTGTGTGTTGGCTTTTGTCTCCTTCATACACATCTTCATTACGGATCTCTCTCTCTCTCTCTCTCTCTCTCTCTCTCTCTCTCTCTCTCTCTCTCTCTCTCTCTCTCTCTCTCAATGTTTATCCGTTTCCCGCACACTCCTACTTTCAGTTCCCACCTAGAGATGGCGTGAATAACGAGCTAAGCCACTCCATGAAGCTAATGAAGTGGCTTGTAGGTTCCTCGCAAAGGGAAGGATGCCACAGGAGAAGACAGGAGATGGAGAGCTTAGAAAAATTACTGAGGGACGGATCTTGAAGGAGAGAGAGGAGCAGTATGGAGGTTGGTGCTAGAAGGAAAGTTAAGGAGAAGGGGTCGCGGAGAACTCTGTGGGAGAACTCTTGAGATAAGGGAGGATTGTGACAGTAGGGCCAATCAGTTGGTAGGGCGTAGGTAGCTAGGTTAGTGACGGGAGTGAGTGAGTGACTGAGGGAGGGAGTGAGTACGTTTGCCGCAGGGATCCGTGAAGCAAGGTGAACCACGGCTGTCCCTTTTGGTGGGAGCGGAGGGAAAGAAAAAGGAGGAAGTATTTACGGAAGGAGTGTCTTGATGGCATGCTGAATGGTCTGGGATGCGAGAGAGAGAGAGAGAGAGTGTGTGTGTGTGTGTGTGTGTGTGTGTGTGTGTGTATGTGTATGTGCGTGCCTTCCCTACTCTCCGCGCAGCCTTGCCTGAAGCATTGCCTCTCATACTAGTGACTCAGAGCGAGGAGTGATCCCATCTTCCTCCCTCCCTCACCTCCCCTTCACCTCCCCCTCACTTCCCCCTCACCTCTCCCTCACTCTCCCTGTCCTCGGCCTATCCTCGCCTCACCCACATTGATCACTTGATTCATTACCCGCCCTTCAACGCACCCATGCCCTCACCCCACACCCGCCCGCACCCACTTCCTCCTGCACCTCCACCCTCCCAGACGCACCTCCGCCCGCACCCACACCATCACAAGCATCCATTGGCACCCACGCCCGCTCACACCTAAGTCCGCCTCTTATCCACACCTTCACCGTCACCTCATATTCTTTCCTGGGGTCTTCTTGTTCTCTCTCACACAATGCAATTCTTGGCCAATGTATGATTTTCTACGTCTCCGCCTATATACTTTCTTCCAGCGGTCTACTCGTATATTCGTGTTCATTGCTTAGCTGGTGCCCGTTCCAGTTCCTGTTTTCTATATTTTTCATCACTTTCTCCGCAACTGACGACTAATGAATGACTTGTTTTGTTTTTGTCGATGCTGCGTCTCCTTTTTTTTTTTTTTTTTTTTTTTTTGCCTTCATCGTTCTTCCCTGCTTTCGCTCTGTACGCCTGTCTGTTTTCTCTCATACTTCTTTTGTTTGTACACACCTGTTGACCCGCTCCTCTCCCCACCCTCCCCCTCTGCCCGCCTCTCTCTTGTTCACGGGTATGTAATCATCCTTGCTAGTCTGTTGTCTCTGTCATCTGCGTGTTTCGTTTTCTTTGCTTATACGCCTGTCTTACTCGCACTTCTACCTAAGGCGTCGCTTGTCAGCCGCGTATCTGCTAAGCCACTTGCGAACTAGCAAATAATAAATAATTGTGAGTCTGCTCCTTCGTCTTCTCCAAGCATGCAGGGCCACGTCTCTCTCTCTCTCTCTCTCTCTCTCTCTCTCTCTCTCTCTCTCTCATCTCTCTCTCTCTCTCTCTCTCTCTCTCTCTCTCTCTCTGTCCTAGTCAGCGTCCTACTTGATTTACTGTTCTGTTGAATGTCTATTGTTTAATCACTACTTGTTCTCATCCTTTCATCCATGACTTTCTAGTTCTCTCTCTCTCTCTCTCTCTCTACTCTCTCTCTCTCGCTCTCTCTCTCTCTCTCTCTCTCTCTCTCTCTCTCTCTCTCTCTCTCTCTCTCTCTCTCTGTGTGTGTGTGTGTGTGTGTGTGTGTGTTTTTGTGTTTATAATTATTAAAACTACCTGAAGACGAAGATTGTGTTGACTAATAAGCTTTGAAATTTGTGAATGTATTTAATAGTAGTGATCGTAGTCGTAGGAAAGATAGGAGTAATAGTTGTAATATCAGTACTATTGATAGTAGTAGCAGCACCAGTAGTAATTAATGTTGTAGTAGCTATTGTAAATGCTGTCGTGGAGTGAGGTGTTGACAGTGTTGTGCTCGGTGATTGTTTTGTTTCTTTACAAGTCTTGAGGCACTTTCACTTTCCTGATGTTGTAGCACACTTTTGTGATTGTGTGATTGTGTTGTTTGCTTCTCACTCTGTGCAATTATCATTTACATATTTACCGACACACACGACAAATATTTCAGTCCAGTATTCCTTTGTTTAGCTTTTTCCTTCTTGGCTGGCGTCCAGCAGCGGCAGGAAGGGCTCGCCCTATCAGAAAATAGAAATGTTTTACGTATATCTTTGTTTCTAATCCACACACAAACAAACATGACTTGGCATCAGAAGCATCTTTATATATATATATATATATATATATATATATATATATATATATATATATATATATATATATATATATATATATATATATATATATATATATATATATATAGTAGTATAAGTACGTTAGGTATTAATTTTTGGTTGCTCTAAAAGCTTTCATAATTAATCAACACAACCAAAATAATTCTTGGTATCGCTCCCTGATTCCAAGGCAGAGGGCGATGGTAGGCGTGCACTTCTCGGCTAACTGTGACCCAGAAAATGTAGTTTTCCTCATAAGTATTCATGATGTAGGTAAACACTGACAACGCACACAAACATAAACATTCGCAGCACACATTAACAGGTGGGTAAATATGCACATAAATCATGTGAATATTTCTCGACCTGGTTTTATATTGGTGCAAAATATGATAGAAATTTGTTTATGTAATGGTGACCCTTATATGATTTTGTTTCTTGACGTACGGTGATGGTTAATAATTCCCTTCTTATAGACCTTGATGTCTGCTTTGTTGTCACAGAACTGAAACTCTATCAAATCAGCAATTTTTGAGCTAAAAACTGTTCACTGAGTTACAGCGTCACTACCACAAGACCACATGTCGCTGGCAAGGATTACAAGGCAGCGCTTCCTCTCCCACCGAGAAACTGCCGTAAGCCAGGATCTAACTCACAATCTTTACCGCTGGAGCCGAACTCTGCACTAAGGTGAATGTGAACTTGTTGTCTTGCTGCTGGAAGCCAACACCCGCCCTACTGTGCTTTACTGGGGCGGGACATTTACTGCACTCCTTAAAGTAACGAGGGAGCCTGGTGCCTCTCTTATATTGCGCTGGGCTCGCGGCCTGGAGGTTGGAATTTCAGTCTTAGCTCCCGGCAGTTTCTCGGTGGGCGAGGTAGTGCTTTCTCGTAACCTTAGCCGGTACCAGATGACCTCCTTGTTGCAGCGTCATAACTCAATCAATTAAAGTAACGATGGAATCAAGATCCTTAAGGAGGCTATATTAACAAAGGCTGGGGGAGCAGGAGAGCTAGTAATAGTCTAGACTTTCCGCGCATCCTCCCCCTCCCTTTGCACACCAAGTCACTGAACTTCTTCACTGGGTTTAGCTGGAATTTTCTTCATTTCACCATATCTGTCGTGTCGAGAAAGAGTGTGGAGGGGAACACGTGTCGCTAGGGAGAAAGACTGTGCAGCAAGGTTGCCACTTTACGGTAGACACTTGCCTGATCCAATAGCAAGCACAAAAGACACCCATTCTTAAACAGGTCACATGTGAAAGAAGTAATCAGCGTGGACCGTCGCAGGTGCTTTATACCTACGTCTCCTGCAGTGTCTGATTAAACTCATGACTTGCGTAAAAATTAATATGAGCTTATATAAAATTATGAAGTCACTGTGATCTCTTTTATGCGGCGGGAAAGCTGACTCTCCGTCAGTCATTTTGACATATAAACAGTGTCTGAAGAGTTTATATATATTTTAATGGAAGTGAACTCAGGGTAGATGGTGACGGCAAACCTTCTGGTGTGTTGTGAGTCATGGACTTGCAGCTACTCTATTGTGTGGAGGTAAAAACTATTCGATGAAAAACTGTACAAGCTTTCTGTTGTTATCACTTATTGCTATTTAGTTCTAGTGCACTAATCTTGTGTAATTAGTTAAAGCTCTCATTAATCATTGCAATTAAATTGAACGCTTGTCCAATTTAATTGCATTAATTCAAGAAAACATTCCACACAACATTGCTCCAGCCAAGCAGGTGTCCAGTGTTCCGGCGCCGCTGTGTCTGGAAGCGGCGTCTCGCGGACACACAAAAGCTGATCCGTCGCTGCCGTTCTGGTTTGTCTGCTAATTGTAAGCCTTCACAATTCTTCACCGCACGATTGAGTGCCGGACTTCTTAAGTAAGGAGCAGCGATCCTCCTCTCGCCTCGCATGTGTCCTCCTGCCTCAGCCTGTTTGCTGGGCAGGGACGGCACGAACCTGGGCCACTGACGCCGCGTCTCATAATACTTAAGAAATTGAATGAAATCACTTAAGATTATTTGCCATCAAGTTGAACATAGCAACGAGTCAAAAATAAAAAAAGAAAAGTGATATTGTTGCCAGTAACCTGTCTTATAGCATCGAGCGTGTTGTCTCCTGGAACACACTTCCCGCACCTCGGTGGTTATTTCTAATATCTCTAATATCGTAAATACTTTCTAGTCACGGCTAGACGACCTATTCAAGGCTGTTAGATTTTATCAATCATGTTTTTGTATTACTTCCTTTCTACCTGGAAACATTGCGGCAGGCAGCGCATACATATGACTCATTCCTTCGCCATTTAGAGAACACAACGTTACATATTTTATGCAGAGTTAGTACGTTTTTCTCCTAATTTCAACTTTTTAAACACTGAATTTCCGTATAGGTCATAAGTGCGACCATTGTTCCCACTGAGAGAGAGAGAGAGAGAGAGAGAGAGAGAGAGAGAGAGAGAGAGAGAGAGAGAGAGAGAGAGAGAGAGAGACTTTAGCATTATATTGCCCTTTTCTTTTCTTTATGTCTACTACGTGTAAATACTTGACCTGTAGCAATGGCTGTGCAAATATTCGCATCATATGTTTATAGTATATTGATTTTTCTTACTTGCTTTTCTTTCCTTTTCTTCCTCCTCCTCTTCCTTCACCACTACCACCACCACCTCCTCTTGCTCCTCCTCCTCCTCCTCCTCCTCCTCCCACCCTCTCCCCGCCTTGGATTATGGGTCCAGTTTTTGCTATCGACTTTCCCACTAGTGAATCCAGGACCCACGCAAGACCTTCCCGTGTCTTCTCTTTACCTCCAAGTGTTCTTCCTCCTCCCCTTCCTCCTTCCTCTCCCTCACCTCCGTCCTCCTCATCAAGATCAAGAGGGGACGTGAGAAAATTGTACTTCTTCCGTGGTTAAAAGTGGAAGGAATGGGGTTCTTGTCAACTGAGAGAGAGAGAGAGAGAGAGAGAGAGAGAGAGAGAGAGAGAGAGAGAGAGAGAGAGAGAGAGAGAGAGAGAGAGAGGCAGGCTGTTTACGTTACATCAGTGTCAGCATGAGAAGTACGTCCTTTTTTTTCAGGTGTTGTCTTTAGAGAAGGAAACGTGGTGCGTCTTCTCTGCACCTTATGGAACGTGGGAGCTGTTTGAAACGGTATCTTTTTAGTACTGGTTGAGGAGGAAGGGAAGGAAAAAGAAGAGGAAGCAAAAGAAATAAAGAAAATATGAAGAAATGTGAAAGAAGGAAAAAGGAAAGGGAGAATAATAATAAGAAGAAACAGAACAAGAAGAAAAACAGGAAAGAGAATAATGATTGTAGAAATAATATAATGATGATATCAATGATAATAATAATGATGATAATAATAGTAATAATAATAATAATAATAACAATAACAACAACAATAATAATAATAATAATAATAATAATAATAATAATAATAATAATAATAATAATAATAATAATAATAATAATAACAACAATAATGATAACCCAAACACTAGTGGCAAGAAGAATGAAAACCCCCCCCAAAAAAATACAAAAAAATACTAGCAACACCAACGAAAAATAATTACAAAAACAACAATAATACAATAATAATAATAACCACCACCACCACCACCACCACAATAATAATAACACTAATACAAACTAATGGACAAAACATGCGGCAAAAAAGTTCACTTGGGAAAAAAGAAACTTCGCCGGCACATCTGGAAGGCAAAAGAGAGACGTGGGGGAGTGGGAGAGGATTGGGGGAGGGGGGAATACTGGAAAGGCACTGGAGAGGCGGAGAGGGGGAGAGAAGAAGGTCTGAGGGGGGTACGGGGGGGCGAGTAAACACGTGTGGAGAGGTGAAGAGGTAACCAGTGGAGGGGCACAAGGGTGGAGAGAGACAGGGAGAAAGTTTGTGGGCAAGAGCAAGACAGTAAACGATGATACACCTGTCGTCTCGTCCGCCTCACCTGCTGTCTTTCTCCCACATGCAGTTTCTCTTGCTGGGCGTCATTTTTCCTCACCTGTTATATACCTGTGGTCTACCCTGCCTCCTCCTCCTCCAGTGTGTTCCTCATTTGGAGTCCGCTCTTCATAAGCTTCATCCTTCCAATGCAGATAGTGTCCAGTTTAGGAATGAAAGTGGAGGCATAAGTTACAGTGAGAGTTTTTGAAAGATTTTTTTTAAGCAAAGGAAACAAACACAAGTAGATATATGAGGGTATCTGAGAAGGACGTGCGTAAAGACTTCATCGTATAGGTGTTTAGGAGTCATAAGTTATGGGACGAGTTTGTTGTTGTGGGTGATGCTGTTTGTGGTGATGATCCGTGGCCCTAAGTGAGGGATGTTTATGGTAGGTTGCTGGGGGAAGTTTGTAATAAGTCAAGTGTTTGTGGTCATGACGGAGCACGGTCGTGTGATAGAGGAGAGACATAAAGGTTGTGTCGGACGAAGATGAGACAAATGAGTGAGGAGAGGAAGCATGGAGTACTAAATATATTCTCTTGATACATTTCAACTGCAGCTCTTTCTTCCCTCTCTCTCACGATGACTTGGAGTCGAAGCGTATAAGAACAATACTCTTGCTTCACCCTGAGTTTTCATACCACCTTTTCCACACACCGAGTTGTTAACATAACACCTTTCCCACACACAAAGTTGTTTGATTATTAAAAGCTTATCTTGTTAGGCACTTGTGTTTCGCTTTTGTAATTATCAGCGGTCGACGAACTTCGGTGGTGAGGGGAAGCCAAAGGGATCATACATGAACCCAACTGTCTTCTTACAATTTCCTTCTAATAGAGAGTGAAATAACAAGGAAAATAGTTTTATCTCCTCTAGCCTAAGCGTATGGAGTGCAGTATAGTATTTCTCCATCCCCTTGAGCTTCCCTAACACCTTTCCGAACAAGCTTTCCCAAACGTGAAGGTGCTTAGCGGATATTAAAAATTCATTCGCTTCTGGAAGTTAATTGCATCACGAGAAAGATATTTTTGTTGCGGGATAGAGTTGCTTCTATGTCAATGGATTAAGTTTTCTTTATCTGCTGCGTCTTGTTCGCCTCGCTGTGAATGCCTCGCCAGGAACTTGTGATGAGAAGCCGTGCAGCTTTTTAACAGTATACATTTTTGAAAAGTAATTGATCATAGACATGGAAACTTATTGAAGACGACAGAGGCCTTGGGCGGCAATGAGCTGAAAGAAAAAGAAAAATGTTTGTTTGTGTGTGTGTGTGTGTGTGTGTGTGTGTGTGTGTGTGTGTGTGTGTGTGTGTGTGTGGAGAGCAAGGGAAAGAAAATGAGTGAGGTCACAATCCATAAATAAAGAGCCTTGCATAAGAAAAAAAGCATGTCACATCCAATGACCATTCATTTATTTAGAAAAGAAAGAATATTCAGCTATGAAAACAAATAAATAATGCTATACATCATGTTTTACAGCCGTCATTATTAAAACTTATAGTCACTCTTTGAAAGCACACTCATTCTCTCATCGCGTCTGAAGCTTCGTGTTCATATACAATACAGGGGCGGGAGGGTTGTTGATGGCAGTCCACCTCCTTTACAAATGTTCCTGAAGCAAGAAGCGCGGCTCGCTGCTCAGGTGACGACGCCAGGCAGTCGGCGCTGGAGTGTGCCAAGTGAAGGTTTTGAATGGCGAGTGAATGGATCGTGGCTTCTGTTTTTCTCTCTCTCTCTCTCTCTCTCTCTCTCTCTCTCTCTCTCTCTCTCTCTGTGAGCGTAACTAGTCTCTGTGTTGAGTATGCACCCCGTCTTTGCCAAGGAGAGAGGGAAATTCATGATGATGATGGCAGCGATTTTGATAATGAAATCTTATCTTGTTCCGTGTGTGTTGTACAGCATCACATTTACATTTTTCTTCATCATTTTAATGGATTTATTATTATTATGTTGGTGATCTTTAACAAAAGTATTATTCTACTCCTTAATTCAGTTACTCGGTCATTTACTTCAAAATTTTATACCATCTCAGGCATACTAATCGGTATTAGCTGTCTTTATCTACGTATGAAACATTTCTCCTTATGTGTAAGTTGCCACATATCTTCGCCGTTGCGGTTCTAAACAGGGACTACCACGTGTAGCCCTGATGGTTTCTTACTGCTTCCCTTATTTTCTCATGTTCTTGTACTCTGAATAGCGTCAGTCAGTCCTCCTCTTCAGAAGTACAGGCACATCACATCGTCAGGTATAATCCAGGCTCGACAAATCTCAGTACGTCGCTCTAAGCACTGTTCAAGTCTTCCCACCAGTTGCTTCCCCTGCCTTGGTGCACCGTCAGCCAGCGGCACGCCCCCTGGCCCGCAGCAGGGAAGGGCGTCACGTGGGCCGCCCTCGCCTGACCAGCGGTGCGGTGCGGGGCGGTGCGCGGAGGGGGTATGGTGCGGCGTTAATGACACATTTTAATAAATCAAGAATACTTCGCCCACAACGCTCGTAAACAGCCCGGCTCATGCATCTTAACGAGGCAGGTGACGGCCCATTGGAAAAGTGATTTATTGGTTGAAGAGTCTCTTGTGATTACTACTACTATTATTATTATTATTATTATCATTATTATTATTATTATTATTGTTATTATTATTATTATTATTTTTATTATTATTATTATTATTATCATTATTATTATTACTATTATTATTATTATTATTGCCGTCATCATCATCATCATCATCATCACCATCACCATCATCATCATCATCATCATCATCATCATCATCATCATCATCTTCAATAATGATTGTTACCATTAAACTTAAGAATTGCTAGCAGCAGCAGCAGCAGTACACCATATCGCCTCTTACGAGGCAGGTTGCACGTGGGCGCCGCGGGGCAGTAGCGGGGTGCCTCACGGGACTGAGTGTGCTGGGAACGACGTCTATTGCCACTGGGTTTTTGGGTACAGCAATGCACCTTTGCATGTGGTCATATATTTTTTTTTCGGCTATTCATTTGCCTGGGAAACGTTTTAAATATGTTCATGTTCTTGCAATGTGCATAATAAGCATAATGCTATTGACGCTGGGCTCTGAAGAATGACCACTTAGCTGCCGAATACTAAGAAGTGAAAGCTTGCAAGACGTTGAGACTGCATCTGTGTACTGAAGAAAGTTTCAGAAGAAAGTAAAAGTCAACATTAACGGAGCTAAAAAAGAAAAGAAAGAGAAAAGTTTTGCGTATGCAGACACTCTCCTGATGAATTTCCAAACAGTGAATGTTTGCGGCCATTACACCGCTCCCACACCGATTGCCGCAATCGTTATGTATTTAATTTTTAGGCTACACTTTTCTTTCTCACAAAAGAAAAAACAATAAAAATAACTAAGCTTTCCTTTCTATTATACTTGATTTAATTTAGAGATTCCTATAATTCCTGGACAGTTCACCTGAGCGTGGCGTCCTCAAGGAGTCCACTGCCAGTAAGGGAGGGAGTGTGAGGCATCCCGTGCTGCTCATTTTATCACTTTCTTTTATGTTCATTGTTTGCTTTGATCAACGATGTTTGAAAATTGAAGCCTGATAAATTTCGTTAAGATATTAGCCGTAAGATTGTGAGAAAAGTTTTATGCACTTTTTTCCCCGGAACTGTTTGACCGAATGTTTGACTACAAATACAATTATATGAAAAAAAAGCAAAAGGTGCATGCTAACCCGCCGCGCCGCCCTCATCTGTGTATTGCCGAGCGTGGCGGGCAGGTGGGTGCCGGCACTGCCAAGCCTCGGTGCTTCTACATTTCTTATTATCATCCTTAACCAGCTACACATTGACTCAGTGTAATGTTCATCATCAGCCTATAGAAGAAAAAACCCAAAGAATAAAGTGTGTAGCTGTTAATGTAATATTCAGTGGATAATCAATATGTATACAAAAGTCCAGTAATTACTTTCAAAACAAAACATCACCGCTGTGGTGTTATAACTTATCCATTCAAGACTCACCTGTCACTTGGCTAACTGCAAGCAGGGAGGAACGTGAGGGAAGGCGACGTCGTGGCACTGGGGGGTAGACGGGCCACCTCACACGATCACACTCCACAGTAACAGTCTGCGGGAGAGATTGGAGTTCCGGCAACACTTGATCGACACATCATTTCGCCAATTTTATGTGCATTTGCATCAATAAGTACTCGGAAAAAATGTCGATAAAAGAAGAAAATTATTTGACGCATTTTTTCGACTCAACCACAATTTATTTTCGATATTGGCCTTTCAATTATTTCTTTTCCTTTTTTCCAGAATTCTTTAAAAATATATATTTACTGTTTACAATTTATCAAAGGTATTATCTGAAACAAGAACATGAAAACACATTTAAATAAACACCGAAGAAAATTTTCAGTATAAATGCGGCTTACGTACACACACACACACACACACACACACACACACACACGAGGTCTTGCCGTTAGACG
Organism: Scylla paramamosain; assembly: GCF_035594125.1. NCBI lineage: Eukaryota > Metazoa > Arthropoda > Malacostraca > Decapoda > Portunidae > Scylla > Scylla paramamosain. The sequence goes on along the minus strand of NC_087152.1, from coordinate 1,072,221 downwards.
CATCAGTGAGCCTAAACCTGATGTGCACACGGAGTCTTGATGCAGAGTCCTCACGCTGGTTGGTACATGTTGAGATGCTGTAGATCAGGACTGAGGGTGGTGGTGGTGGTGTTGGTGGCGGTGGTGGCGGTAGTGATGGTAGAGGTGGTGATGATAAGGAAATACTCGTACATGGTTTTATTGAAGAGGTATTCATAAGTCATAATATATTCGACGTGTGGACATGATACGCGCGCACATGTAGTGAAGATTATACGTATGTAGAAACAAATTATAATGTAAACTAGCACGCATGATAATTTATCCTTCAGACTTGGGGACTGACTCAGTAGATCAGGCAAGGGAATATAATAATCATACGCACTGTGATTAGAACTTGGCATGGCGGCGTGGAAATACGAGTAGTCTGGCTGTCAGAGATAACGATTTCTATTAAATGAGTGGTTGTTTTCAGGGAATGGCTGTTTGACATGTGAAGGAGGGTGTTGGTTCATCTTTATTTCTTTTTTTTTTTTTTTTTCTTTTTCTCTTTTTTTTTTTTTTTGCGGAGATTTTTTTTTTTTTTTTCAGGCATTCCAGCTTCATGGATGCGATCCTGAGGGGCATGACTTTAGTTTCCTGCTGAGGAGCTTGATTCGGCGTGTCTACGTATCATAATCACGTATTTCTCTCTCTCTCTCTCTCTCTCTCTCTCTCTCTCTCTCTCTCTCTCTCTCTCTCTCTCTCTCTCTCTCTCTCTCTCTCTCTCTCTCTCTCTCAGATCTTAGCCTTTGCAAACATTTCTTATTTTACTTGGTTCTTGTTAACTGAGGAAAATAAAAGAAGTATAAGGGAGAAAAATAAATAGAAAATGGTGCAATTTAAGTAGATATTAGAGCGTACAGTAGTCTATATAAGAAATCCTTTAGAGCGAAATAAATAAGATCCAACATAAAGAAGATAAAATGAGATCCCAAAGCATGTGATGAATTATTAAAAGTTATTTTTTTCCTTGTACAAAAATTATGCACAAGGAAACAATGTAAATAAAAATAGACACCAAGGCATGCAGGAAACTAGAAAAAATGTAATCCTTGAATAAAATGAATAAAAAATATATATAAGGAAACAATGCTTACAAAAATAGACAACAAGGCATGCAGAAAACTAAAAAAGGAAACAAAAAATAATCGTCTTCAATGCGCGAACCTCCTCATGGCAAACAAATTCATGTCTGCCATGTTTCGAGGACAAAATGAACTGGCGACACTTCCTCAACAAGACCCCCTGTGCCTCTTCTATTGAACCAACTTTATCTAAATTCACACCGGCTATCCTAATGGCAGTGCATCGTGTTCGACCATTGTGTGGGTGACGGTGGCGGTGACGGGGCGAGGCCGAAGAGGGTACGTTTTGGTCAACATTCTTTTTTTTCCTTTTTTCTTTCCTCCCTCGATCTCGCCTGACACACAGAGAGTAGACAGTGATGCACACGCTGTGTCTTCACTCACTAGGCTGGCCTCGCTCATTTAGGCAACAACAACTATGTTTCTAGGATGCCCCCCCCCCTCTCTCTCTCTCTCTCTCTCTCTCTCTCTCTCTCTCTCTCTCTCTCTCTCTCTCTCTCTCTCTCTCTCTCTCTCTCTACGAGTATGTATGTGAATTAATTAAAAGTAAGATTTACATACTATCCATATCAAATTAGTCACAAATTAATTTATATGATAATATTAAGCTTACCACACTTTTAGTATCTATTAGCATCGAACGTTTTCCCTTTTGACACTCACTGCAGGCGAGTGTTTCACGGCGACCGACACGATGCGGTCACCCTATCATTTATAATCTACACACACAATAAGCAAACAATAATAAACTTTCGGATCAGTTACTTTCACGAGCCACCGAGACAGTAGCCCAATAATCGATGCAAACATAAGTCCTAGATAAACAAGCACAAGCAGAGACAAACTGAGGCCGGTCCTGTTTTAATACACAGCGAGGTCGGCATAAGTGCTTCGCGAAATATTAAATACACTCAGTAACTTGCCCCCAGAGAATGTTTATACCAAGACACCATACAAGTAGCGATATATTTTTAGTTCCATGTTGTGGCTGATAGTTGCAGGAGTGTTCACACGAAGCTTCTGCTTGTTTTTTCAATGTTTTTTTTTATTTTTTATTATTATTATAGACTTTACATGGAAAAAAAAATATTAAGTGTGTGTGTGTGTGTGTGTGT
>NC_087152.1:1015000-1067500 GCF_035594125.1 Scylla paramamosain | reverse complement strand
AGGCACCCCACCAGGCGGCAGGCCAGTGATCCCCACCGCCCCAGCCCTTCCCCAGCCCCTGCTCAGCCCCTGCCCAGGCTCCTGCACAAACAGTGAATTAAAAAGGATAATAAACTGGAATATTAACATTTTAATAATGAGCACCTTATAAAGAAGATACAATTGAGTACACTTCTTTCATGCAGAATTGTTAGCCATTTTGAATTGCTAAGTACGCTTTTCATTCGTTCATTCATTTATCTGTTCTGTGCTCCCCACCCCTGGCCCCGGCACAATCCCGCCCTGGTTGCCACGGTCTTTTAGTTTGTATAAACCAGTTCTCTAGGCACTAAGAACAACAACAACACTTCCAAGGTTAAAGGTTCCAATGGTTTTGTTTTCCTCTCGGAATTGATGAATGCAGAGGCGTGCCCTACATGGGAAGCGTCTTTCTTTCATCCCGTGCATACACACCTTTTACACCTGCACCTTTGCGCAGACGTCCAGCATTTATGTTTAGCGGAAATTTGAATTTTCTTCCGGACGAGCACAGGAAACCATAAATCATTTCGCTTGACAACGCTCTCAAGTAATTAACTTTTGAGTGTACGGCTGAATAAGACGAATCTTTAAAAAGGATTTCCTCACCTCTTGGCTTTGTCTTTCGTTATACGTCAGACTCTACATATATATATATATATATATATATATATATATATATATATATATATATATATATATATATATATATATATATATATATATATATATATATATATATATATATATATATATATATATATATATATATATATATATATATATATATATATATATATACATATATTCACATGGTGCTTTTTGGATGATTGAATGAAAAGTTTTCCTGCAAAGTCTAAAGTCAGGTGACTTGCTGAAGCTCGGAGGTTGTCATTTATACCAGTGAAAACTGAAGAAAAATGTAAAATCCATTTTATACAATCTCGAGTTGCAGAAAGTGGAATTATGTGTACTAGGAAGAGGCTCCCAGAGAGTGACACAATGTCATGACTTTCGCAGCGGACGCGTCATCATATGGCAAAAATCATTTTGTCTAGTATCAAAGTAATCCATCAAGAGGCTCCGGTCCATGTGTCACTTCAGCTTCATTGCACAATATATTTGTCACTCATTGCTCACCACTGCTCATGTTTTCCCTCGTCATATGTCACCTCTCTCAAATCATCACCTAAATCCTCTTCTTTATTTTACAGGTCTCGTTTTCCATATGGATAAATTTCATGAAAGCGCTGAAGTGGCTCCCGCGATGTGGAGTCCTTGAATGGAACTCCTACAAATATTCAGCTTCCCAGGCGCATTGTCTTCTGCATACTCGTAGACAGTAGCAGGAATAGGGCGCTGATAGATGGGTGGGTGGGGAGGCGTGCCAAACCCAACCATGTAGGCTCTCCTTCTCCTGAGTGGAGGGCGTGGGTAATCCAGTGAGCAGCTTTGGCGACAGACTGATACCCTGGGAATGTATGTATGTGTTCAAGGCCACTCGCTCGCCTGCCTGTTTGAGATGCATCACACGCCTAAACGCAGACACAAGTATGCAGGCCTACACACCCATGTATTTGCACCTCCATGCATCATGCACGCAAACCAGCACGTGCACACACACACACACGCACACACACACACACACAGACACACACACACACACTCACACACACACACACACACACACACACACACACACACACACACACACACACACACACACACACACACACACACACACACACACAGACACACACACACACACACCCGTTCCTAATGATCTCAGCAAACTACCATTGACGTACCGCGTACATACTTCTCTCTGTGAATGTAAACTATTACGTGCAGCAGCGACACTCGTCCCTTCGATGTGTATATAGTGGTTATAATTACATTCTCCGTGCCGAGTGTACATAATGTGTCGTGGTCTCGGTAATATAACTATCGCAAGGAGAATTAGGAAGAAAGAAGCCAACATATTGTTAGATCATGTAGTAACAGTAAATACTCGGATAAACAAGTAAGGGAAAGAGGAAATAGTTTATGATAAAATTTTATTGAAGGTATTGAAAAACAAAGATAGATATTATAAAGTCAAGATAAACAACCACAAGATAAACAAAAAGGAAAGAAAATAAATAACAGTGAGATTGAAACTAACTGAATGGACGAATAGGTTGCAAGGAGAGGTAAGTACTATTGACAGTGAAGTGAAGCGGGGCCACTGTCACCACCGCCACGGATCCTTACCATGACTTACGTTCCTGCGTCACAGAGTCACCTCCCCTAGATTTGTCTCCCACGCTCGTCACACGCACCTTCCTCTTGCCTCTTCTTCTGCATCGTCATCAGGATGGAATATGCATTACTTCCTTTGTCTTTATTTGTGAGTGTCCTCCCGCTTCCACGTTTGCAGTCAATAAGGCGTCAGAAAACACCTTTTTAGCATATGTTTACTAGTCTTTGGTAATGCTGCACGGCTCCACTGATTGAAAACATGTTAACTCGGCAAGAGGGTGAGAGGGAGCTGGCAGCGGGGGGATGGTAGTGCTGGTGAAGGTGGAGGTGGTGGCTTCCTCCTCCTCCTCTTCCTCCTCTCCTTCCTCGTGATGCAGTACAGGATTGGGCTCGGCCGGTCTGTCGGTCGGTCGGGAGGAGGTGGAGGGAGTGAAGTAGGGTAAGGGGGAGAGGAGAGAGGAACACCAGATCGCCACAGGTAACAGGACTCCGAGAAGCAGGTCACAGGTCACCACTCTGACCCTGCCTCCGACTGGTAGCCCGCACGAACCTCCAATAAAGATAAATTGTGAATATGAGAGAGAAAGAAAAAAAAAAAAAGCATTTAAAAAGATTCTTGTTCAAACTAAGGAATAAGAAAAGACTTGAGAACAGCGAAAAAAAAAAATATTATAAGCGTAAGGCAACATAAGCAAAGAGACATGGGCCAATACTCACTTGATGCGAGACAAAAAAATTTAAGGCCGCTTTACATTTTGCTGCTTTTGACGCTTGAAGCTGCTCCTTTTTGTCGCTGTAATTACTATCTCTCCCAGAACGAATAAAGTCGCAGCCGATATGCACATTGCTGGTGAAAAGTCTGAGATAATTAGTGTTGTGGAGATATTGTGAGGCCAGTCTCAATTGTCATAGGAGTAGTTCAAGCCACTGTCACCCATTAGGCACCGGATCTCCAAGCTAGAGTCCGTTATGTGATGAGGAAAAAACAAAATACAGTGTATAGGAAGGTGAATAGGATGGGTGGGGGCTGTACTTGTGATAGAGAATTTTCTAAAACATAAAGTAGGGTAAATTTTACATTATTCCTCAGTTGTGTTAGTTCTAAGGCCACTTAACACGAATGAGCCACATAGACACGTGGAATCTTTCGTCTGCACATAACTAGTCTCTAGCTGGCCTATAAATCATTCTCTATCGTCCTGACACGGTGCGGCTTTCGAACTTGTTGCTAAATTTCTTTCTAAACGTGAGTGATAAAGTTAGAAACGTTTAATTTTCTCGCACAAATGGGCGCTGGGAATTCAAAACTTCAGACGCTGGCGAGTGAAAGAAGCCAAATCTTTAGAAACGAATTAGGAAACTTGTCCGGAGGCAATAAAAGCAGTGCCAAGGATACCTGACTCAACACAGCCTCCCACACTCCTCCTCCTCCTCCTCCTCCTCCTCCTCCTCCTCCTTACACCCTATTTACCTCCGCACGTCCCTCCCCCATTCTCTCTCTTTCTCTCTCTCTCTCTCTCTCTCTCTCTCTCTCTCTCTCTCTCTCTCTCTCTCTCTCTCTCTCTCTCTCTCTCTCTCTGTCAGGAGGGACTGTTGGAGTGATTGGGAATGTAATACCACAGCATGACATCGTAGTGTGTTTTATTGAATGTTTACTCATTGTCTGCATAAAGAGAATTAATCATCAGGTACAAATGTAAAAAAAAATATACTCAGTTAATCCCTGTTAGATTCGTCATGTTTCCTTGTTTATCTTATTATTTGTTTGTTTTTATTTCGAATGACTGATTGGTTAATTTAAAAATTCATAGAGGAAGGTGGCCAAGAACTGCACAAAATCAGCAAATATTAATGCAGACTTTTATAAGTGGTGCCATTTTTTTCCTACTTCCTCATTACGTTTTTTCCATCTCTTTATATTTTTTTATTCTTATTCTTAAGTGCAGTAGAGGTTGAATGGAGGCCAAGGAAATCAGTCAATGCAAGGTAAAAACAAGACTCTCGTGGTTTAGTTACACGTTGTTTGTCATCGACTGAACATGATGGGAAACTGACGAACACTTCTCACATATCCTTGTAATTTCATGTTTCTAAATATTATGCAGCCCCTTCATATCGTATCGCTACTTGACGTGACGCCCTTTCTTCTTCATGTGTCCCTTCGTGTGATGCAGCGCCTTCATGTCTTTAACACCATCCCATCAAATAATGTCGCTCTGTTACTTCGTCTTCACTCTTCAAATCATATCGTGCATCTCCTATATGAGTGTGTGGTGTCGTCCGTTGATCTTCTTATAAATTTAATCAGTAATCAGGAAGAGATCATGAAGGAGAGAATATACCAAGTGGAGAAGGAGAAGGAAGGAAGGGAAGTATTTGTATGATTAAAAAATTGCAGAGCGAGTTAAGAAAAGAAGAGGAGAATGTTGCAGGATAAGTTTGCAAGAGAACGTGAAGAAGCATTAAGTAATTGTTGGAGGGTATGACGAAATAGAGAGAGAAAGAGAGAGAAGTGGGGAGAGTTGCGGGTGGACATGTGGTGGAGGGAGGCGTAGGAGGAAAAATAAGATAATGTGAAGGGAGAAATAAAAGGGAGACCGTGTTTCAGCAAAAGAAGGCAGTGTAAGAAAAAAAAAATATGTAGATGTGTAGGAGGAAAAGGAGGATGTGGAGGAGGAGTAAGGAGAGGAGGAGGAGGAGGAGGAGGAAGAGGAAGAAGGTCTTGCGGCGTGGCGGTGAGAATGCCCTCATCAGCACCCTCGCCTCCGCCGTCGCCGCCACAATGCCCTCCCGACACCCGGTCTGCTTTACAATGCTTCATTAATTTGTGCGTCTCAGCTTAATTGTTGCAGTCTGCCCGTCCGGTCATTGTGCGAGGCGGGGCGGCCGTCCTCTTCCTCGCTGAACACACAATATGGCACGGCGGGCAGGCTATCTCCGGCCCCGCGCCCCGCACACCCACCCTGCTGTCCCGCCACTAACTCGCCGCCAACCCTCCTGTATCGCAGCGACAGGATCACAACCCACACTGCCTTCATCACAGTCACATCACCATTATCATCACCACGCCGCTAACTCATTAAGGCCTTTCCAGCCAACACCATTCCCATTACCTTTATTATCACCAGTTTGCTGCAACACTCACCAATGACTTTCCTTGTAATTTTCTCGCCTGAGCCAGAGTATATTACACTCTAGCTTTATTATTACTCATAAATCGCCCGCTTGACAGTAAGTGTCCATCATATCCAATCTCCTCTGACATTGACTTTAAGGGAATGGATAGTGAAAGGAAGCGTAGGGTAACAAGGGGAGGAGTGGTCATACCTGACTGATGTTTAATTGGTAAGGAAACGAAGATGGAGAGCGCGGCAAAATTACATCCCGTGCAGTTTTTTTACTCCTTGATACTCTGACGGACTCGGCTCCTGACTTGGCAGGATTTGTGGATTTTGCCGCGAATGTCGCTTCAAGCAGGTACTTGTTCCCTCTACCTGGACTTGTTACTCTCCCCGACCTCGCTCTTTGGTTTCCCATTGGTCTCACTTGAAGTGAAGTATAATTTAGCACCAAAAGAAAAACGAGTCAGAATGCGCGGGTCTTGAGGGGAGTGCCTGAAGGGCTACCAAAAAGAGACAAAATACCACCTTCGACAACTCACAGGAGGGGAAAAGGAACAACAACAATTATCATAAAACACACCAGCTTATTAGAAGTTTTCCTTGTTTCGATTTGTGCTAATTTTTCCTGAACAAAAATTATAAAGTATTCAGCCTAAGTTTACAAGGAAAGACTACCCGACCCTTCATGTTCCAATGAAAGGCTCGACTTGCTAAGAAGAAGGAAAGGCACATTACATTTGGAAAGCACGTGTAGCTGGCCAAGAAGTGATGTGAATTTAACAGTTTGAAAATAATAAAACGTCTGGCCACAACTCAAGGCGTGTCACCCTTGCTTGTTCCACTCTCGCTAACTTTGCTTCTGTTTGTCGCTGTGCTAAGCTTCTTTTGTCTCTGTTCTCGTCTTGGGGCCAAGACTGCCAGCGAGACACGTGAGGGGCCGCCTCTTTAGGGGTCATTAACACAGGGGGCTTTCACACCTGAGTAAAGCTGACAAGATGAATGAACAGGGGATACACAAGACGCCATCATCCTTGATAGAAATGTGGTATACTAGTTCGTATTAATGTATGCACAAGTGCGCTAGGCAGTTGCCTCACAGATGTTAGGGTAAACTTTCTCAGCTTGCCTTGAATTAATTAGCTCATTACCACTCGAGACGTTCATCGGTGAACCAGCCCCTTGCAGGTCCTGGTCCAACGTGTACTTGATCCGCGGCGACAACTCACCGGGACACCTCTGCTCATGTGAGTGTTTCCTCCTTTAAAATTCTCCCTCGCTCACCATAACGTGGCAGTGAATGCTGATTAAAAAATAAAAAAAAGCATGGGCACAAGGGTTCAGTTGCTAATATCGCCTAAGGAACAGAGAAGCAAAACGCAGAAAGACAGCTACATTAGTAATGGTTTGAATATACCGAGGTGATGTTTAGTGTGAAAATTGAATTATTGTTTTTTCTTGCAAGTCCTTGGAGTGCAAGCACTCATGACGCTGATTTATTGTCAGCTTACGAGCAGGCTGACGAGGCGAGCGCTGAGTTTCCCGGCCTGCGTGATGGCATGCCGGCCGCAGCTCAGAAAGGCAACAACTGTGTAAACAAACAATGAGAGTTTGTAAATTTCTCTTGGATAGTCAGACTAATAAGTCGAGATAAACTGCGAAGGTGAAAAACTATGTTAAATGTCTCACAAAAACAAGCAAATCATCATCGATTGGAGGAAAGGTAAAAGAAAAGAAAAAAAACATGTCATTCCGCAGATGTTTGGCGCCCCGGGAGCCTCTAGTGAATGAGGCCACCTGAACGCGGTGGAGAGTTTAGATGCGATCACTTTGCATATGGCGACGTCATTCACAGCTGAGGGATTGCCGGCGCCTCGTTAACGAAACTGACAAATGTCTGACCCATGATACCGATCAGCGGAGTTACTCATAAAATTAGACATTCAAATGATGCCTCGAGACAACACTACACAGGCGAGACAGCGGTACTCGGCGGGGCAGGAACGAGCGAAAAAGCTAATGAGGATGAACGTCGTGAAGCAACAAAACGGATAACGCTGCACAACAGCATACAAGTCAGTAATGCAAAGATACAAGGCAATATGACTGGAACCTGACTCACAGTACAAACAAAAAAAAAAATAATAATAATTAATAAATAAATAAATAAATAAAAACGAAAAAGATGGAGAGAGAGAGAGAGAGAGAGAGAGAGAGAGAGAGAGAGAGAGAGAGAGAGAGAGTGAGGAGAGAGAGAGAGAGAACGAAGGCACGGAGACACGGAGGCAGTGGTGGCGGGAAACCATCCGAACAATAGTGTATTCAAATGACGTGTTGCACAGGAGGCCCAGTGACCCTTAGTGGCCAGCCAAAGGGTGACCCACGATTTTCCCCCCAAAACCCGCACCCCCCGAAAAGCCTGGCCACTGCGGAAAGCCTGTTCTCAGCTCTGCATTTCGTCCTGGCGCAGTGAGACGCACAACATTATGCGCAATGGTGTAAGTTTTTTTTTTTTCCTTATGTAGGAGGGACACCGGCGAAGGGCAGCAAAAAATCCAATAAAAAGAAAAAAAAGGCTCACTGAGATGCTGGTTCCCGAATAGATGTCTTTAGCGACGTCAGGTTTTTATCAAAGTGTGATATACGCCTGGCAGGAGCGGTCATTAAACAGGCAAGTGAAAGCACCATGCCCATAAAATGCTTTAGTTATAATTCGGTGCCCCACTAACTGTGTCCGATGGCTGTGTGGGATTTTAATACTTGTTGGCCTCAAATGTTGGGGAAACGCGGACCGTGCATCATCACAACAGCATGTTTTATAACAACCATGACTATGAATCGATGTTATCCTATCTGTTTACTGGTTGTTTGTGACTTGCTTGGTGCTTGTTAGCCTCAAAAGGAAAGAAAGGAAAAAAAAACGCGTTAGATGCATCACATATTTTATTTTCTAACAACCGACGCTTCTCTGCCACAATTCGAAAACGGGAAAAAATCTTCAGTAAGTGAAACATATCTCACTACATGCTTACTGCGAGACTCCCCACTAAGAAAAAGAAAAAGAAAACTCCTTAAGAATGTGTTGCGTTAGAGACAACAAGTTCCAAGTCAAGAACACGAAAATTAGTTAAAGAAGGGAGTGGAGGAAAAGAGAGAGAGAGAGAGAGAGAGAGAGAGAGAGAGAGAGAGAGAGAGAGAGAGAGAGAGAGAGAGAGAGAGAAAGAAAAAAAGGCTTACAGTGAAATTCTCTTCGAATCTGGATAGTCTGTGTCTGGACGTGAGGGAGAGTTAGTGTGACTCGTATAAACAAGGCAGCCAACAGAGACAGTTTAAGCCTCTAATTGCCTGAAACTAATTTGAAATGTGTTGGTGGAGAAACCTTCTTAGAGAGGATGAGCCACTTACCGGGGGAAGGGGAGGGGGGAGGCAGACTGGGGAGGAAATGAGATGGAAGGGAAGGAGGAGGAATGGGAGGGAAGAGAGAGAGAGAGAGAGAGAGAGAGAGAGAGAGAGAGAGAGAGAGAGAGAGAGAGAGAGAGAGAGAGAGAGAGAGAGAGGGAGGAGGAAAAGGGAGAGACGGAAATTTACAAGGAAGAACTAGAAAAGGTGGGAGCACGATTTGGAGGCAAGGGAACGGAGAGAGAGAGAGAGAGAGAGAGAGAGAGAGAGGGAGGAAGGGAGGAAAACTTGTACAGGGAAAAGAGAGATGCAAAAGAAACAGGCATTTGAAGGGGAAGATGAGTGAAAGTACGATGAAGAACAAAAAGAAAAAGCGAAACGAGTTAACTAATGACTGACAGATGAGCAGAAAACCGCGTCATAATTGCGACGTTGTTAACAGCAAAAGTAACATTCACTCACAAAACACTGCGCAGACCCCACACACACACACACACACACACACACACACACACACACAGCCAATCAGCTGGACTAAATTTCCATACGCATAAATCTTACTCAGTATTATGTACCAATAAAAATCTTAACAAAACACATGTATGTTTAAGAGAATCGCATATTCATCAATGATTTCCCGGATACGAGAGAACTGGTGCTACAAGGGACCAAGTGGAGGAAGCGGGGAGGGAGCGAGGGTGGCTGATGGAGTGAAGTGGCGAGGATTGCAGGAGAGGGAGAGAGTTGGACTAAGTAAAGAGCTGGTGGTTTCAGAAATGGTATAGTGGATTCGAGAGAGAGAAGGTGGCAATAGAGAAACTTTGATGTTAAGTACGGAAGATGAATGGGAAAGGCGAGGAGAGCAGCGGAGGGTGAAGGTAAAATAGGACTAAGAAGGAATTGTAAATTTTCAAATGTTGACAAAGAAATGGTGGGTTTAGAAACAATTTAGTGAGTGAGGATAGGAAAGATATGGAATATTAGGAAAGAGCGATTGAGGGAGATCTGGTATAGGTACAGCAATGTTTACTTAAGAAATGGTGCAGTGAAAAGTAGAGGAAGGAGACGAAGCAGTGGAGAAACGAGGTGAGGGAGGATCTAGACTGCAGAAGGGTGATGGCGTAGTGGTTTTTAAGCAGTGCAGTGGCAAGGAGCAGGAAAAACATGGAGCAGTAGAGATGTGAAGGAGAGGACGGTGGTAGAGTGGCCTGCATGCATGACTAACAGCATCAGGCTTACCACACCCGGCCCTCCTCCTCGCGCCCCGCCATGCACATGCCAGTGGGCTGCCGACAGTCAGGCGTCCTTCGCGGTTTTAATTAGAAGTCCTAAGCCACGACGCAGCCTAACTCACACCCACCCAGTCCTCTCTCTCTCTCTCTCTCTCTCTCTCTCTCTCTCTCTCTCTCTCTCTCTCTCTCTCTCTCTCTCTTACCTAAACGTTAAGGACAATTTTTATAATATAACGCTCACACACACACACACACACACACACACACACAAATACACATTAATAAGCCGATTATTATTATTATTATTATTATTATTATTATTATTATTATTATTATTATTACACACACACACACACACACACACACACACACACACACGAGCGCACACTGCCTTCACGAAGCCCGTAGTTCAGATGTCTGAGTCTAGAGACATTCTGAGGACGAAATGGTTTGGGTACCAAGTGTCTCGAGCACCAAACGTCCTGAGGCTTATTTACACTCAGGCCTATTTGTCTTGAGGATCATCTGACCTGGCGCCTGTATGGCCTGAGTATCATCCGCCCCAGTACCAAGTAACTATAAACCTGCATCATCATTTGAAAGAAAACACTATGAAGATCCGATTGTGGCCTTTGAAAATAGTCGCAATAAGATACCAGAGCGTTTCAAAATATGGTCATTATCGCTGTGTAGCACTGAGAAGACGAGAAGGAAGGTGAAGAGTACACCAATACTTTGTGGTGCTCAAGAGTAAATTTTCCGGCAAATATTAGAATCACGATATGATATTAAAGGCATTTACGTTCTCTTCGCGTGATGGAATTAAGTCATATTAGGAACATCATTACAGTTCCTTCTACGGGAGTGCAGTGTGGGGTCATGAGGGCAGGCGGGTGGGCGGAGCTGGGCGTGGGTAGGGAAGGGATGCGCTGGGAAGAGGAAGGGAAGTAGGGATTGCACGCGCGCACGGAGAGCAGGCGTAATTTCTCAGAAGCATTTGGAAAGTTTGTGTTTTCTTATGTCTGCCATTCTGTATGTATGTACGTATGTTTACTTGTCTGTTTGTCTGTCTGTCAGTCTGTCTTTGTCTACCTTTCTGTCTGGTCGTGTGTGTGGGTGTGTGTGTGTGTGTGTGTGTGTGTGTGTGTGTGTGTGTGTGTGTGTGTGTTTAGCTACCTGGTTGTCTATCTGTCTCTGTTTGACTGACTGTTTGTCTGTCTCTCTTGTAAGTCTGTTCATTCATTTGTTCATCCATCCATCTGTTCTTCTGTATGTCTCTTTACTTCTTTGTTCTCTCTCTCTCTCTCTCTCTCTCTCTCTCTCTCTCTCTCTCTCTCTCTCTCTCTCTCTCTCTCTCTCTCTCTCTCTCTCGTTTACGTCCGTGTCTACTTTCCCCCATTCTTCATTCATAAAACTTCATCTCTCTCTCTCTTGACGAAGATTTATTCCACGATTTTTTATTCCACTTTCCTCATTAACAATATTTTCCAGCATCTTTTCTTTCCCTCGTCTCATCGTGATCCTCATCCTTGCCTCTAAAACCCTGTGCTTCCCCCATTCCACCACATCCTCACCTTCCCTCCCCGCTTGCCTCCCTTATACGCGAACCCTCCGTCAGTGAGGAGAAAAGGGAAAATCAATTAGGGATGACCCCCATCTGACCCTTAGCGATGTACCTGATGGAGCCACGGTGTCCCTCGGTCCGTCTGATGGGAGGGTGGCGCGGGTGATTGCTACCTGCGTGGGGCAATTAAAGAGGTCTTGGGAGTATTGCATGACACAGCGTCTGTCCGGCGGGCTGAAGATCTCGGAATGAAGTGGAGACGGAGGAGGGGTAGGGTAGGAGGTGGTGGTGGTGGTGGTGATATAGTAGATGAAGAGATGAGGAGGAGGTGGTGATGGTTGTAGAAAGGTAGAAGTAGAAGAAGAAGATGGAGGAGAAGGAGGGAAAAGGATATGGAATGACGACGAGAAGGAAAGAAAGAAGGAGAAAGAGAAAGAAGAAAGGGGAAAGAAAATAATAAAGGAACAAAGAGAAAGAATGGATCGAAGAACAGGAAATGAAGATGAGGTGAAGGAGGGGGAGGAGGAGAAAGAGGAAGAAAAAGAAAGAGAAGAAGAAAAATAAAAAAAAGTGCAAGGAAGATCAAGAAAAAAAATATTAAAGAGAAGAAAAGACTTAGAAGAAGACGTACCACAGAATATGGATTAAAAAAAGAGAGAGTAAAGTGATGAAGAAAGAAAACTTAATTCAGCTCGGTAAGAGAGTAATGGATATGTAATGACGGTAGTGATTGCATTGCCTGGATCTAAGTGGATCTCAAAGTAACGTTAAAAGGCTCTGGCAGCGATACAGAAGATTCCGCTGATTGGAGGAGGTTTATGGGGGTGATGGCGTCGGTCATGATGATAGTGAAGGTAGTGGAGGTGATGGTGCACTACACAGGAACGATGGAGTGGCTTGTGGGGGAGATGGTGATTCCTTGTGGTGATGTGCAAAAGGTGGTGGAGGCGGAGGGAGAAACGTGTGCGTGTGTGTGTGTGTGTGTGTGTGGCGGCAGATGGTTAGCGTTGTCCGAGGAGGATGTAGGAGGATATGTCGGGGAATGAGCGCCTTGAGGTGGGGGGACGCAGAGCGGGACGCAAAGCAGGTTGTGTTCCGGAGCGGGGATGATGAAGGCAAGGTTATGGTTATCAGGCAGCAGAGGCGACGTCACGCTTGCACGGTATCGGCATCAGATGATGTACAAATAGCTCACATGCGCAGGAGGCTCGTCACTCCCGACAAAAGGCCGTTGTGGAAGGCGTGAGGACCTGCCATTGTGGAGCTATTTCGAGCCATTATTGTGGAGGAGGAACACCGGAGCGCCATTATGCCTCCCATTGTTCATGGCACGGCGACGCCCACCTCAGCCCTCAGCCCACACGCGGCCACAGTTCCACCCCAGTTTTCGCAGCCCCATTCAGTCTCTCATAGTCCCTCCCTAACCCTTAGAATCCCATAACAGTGCTCTAAGCCTCATTTTAGTCCCCATAATCACAGTAATATCTCCACCAAAGCTCTCACAGCTCCACTGCAAAACCACTTCCTAGCCCTCAAAGCCCCACACAAGCCAAGTTTTTGTAGCCCTACCTCACCCCTCACAGTTCCATCCCAGCATTAGTAGCACATCTAAAAAAAATCCACTTCAGTCTTAAGAACCACACTAAAGACTCCACATTCCTACGCCCTTCCCTCATCACCATCCTAGTCCTCACAGCTCCATCCTAGTCTTCACGTGTCCATTCAGCCCTAAATGTATAGGTACACCCACGTCCTCACAGCCCAACAACGGCACTTAGTGTTTGCCAAGGTCAGTACAGGCTGAGGATGATCAGTAACAAATGTAAGCAGGATGGCAGGATGAAGCGGTGATGTTGTTTGCTGAAAAGACTGAACACTGTCTTCAAAGCCTCCGAGTGAATGAAAAAGTAACAGCGGTGAAGTTAATCGTGAAAATTAGAGAAATTTTTTGCATGGAAGAGTGACGGAAGTTTGTTGATTTTCTGACTGGGAAACACTTGTGTGGTTCGATCATAAATCTAAAGGATTAAGGAAGTTAAGATCTAAATATTGGTTGAAGAACACTTGTGTGGAAAGGTAGACAACCTAAGCAGTGCCAAAGACAGAAGCAGCAGCCTGCAAGCCGCGTAAAGTGTGTGAATGCAGCAGGGGAAAATGACGTGAGGGACTTGTGACTTTATAAATCTTCCTTGTTAAACTGGATGCAGTTGAGGATAAGTTTGGCAATTCAGAGGAGGTTTTTTTCACTCATCACCGAAATTTTGTTGAATCTGCCTCACCACGCCCAAGTCTGTCCCAACGTGGGAGGAAGCTGCAGGTCTCCTTTCATTTCTCCCGTCTGCCTTCTTCTGGTTTTCTTGCCTTTCATCGCATGCGTTGTCCTCTCATTTGCCTTCCTCCTTAGTATTACTTGGGTACATTTCTTTATTCTGTTCTCCTTTCCTCCTTTCTTTTACTACTGCCCTGCATCTCTCCTCGGTTCACATCTCTCGTCTCTACATCCCCACATCCATATCCGTCTAACACCTCCTTCTCTTCCTCATCCTGTGGCACACCACCGATGTTCAGCGCTAGTGGCGATCTGGCAGACTTGATGACCATGATTGCGGTGGTGGAGGGAGTCACTTCAGTCTCTCTCCACTCTCAAGACGCCTGATGAGCAACGTTAGACGGTCAGCGAGAGCCTCGTAAGCCATTACTTTTTTGTAGTGGCTGTGTGTCCGCTCACGTCTCTGTGTTAGAGCTTGCGTGCGTGAAGGCGTGTGTGTGTGTGTGTGTGTGTGTGTGTGTGTGTGTGTGTGTGTGTTTACGCGTGTGTATATCCAAGTGCAAGGTTATGTAGGTTAATGCATTATGTTTGGTTGGTGTGTGTGTGTGTGTGTGTGTGTGTGTGTGTGTGTGTGTGTGTGTGTGTGTGTGTGTGTGTGTGTGTGTCCGAGTGCGTGTGTGTGTGTACGTGCTTGAAGACAGATTCGTGCATGAGCTAAGAGGATTTTGTGGCCGAAACCGGTTGTGCGATGCAGAATTTAACGCATTTAAATTTAGTTTCATGTTATTGATGTGAGGTTACGTGCTTTTATGTATATATATTTTCCAGTTACCTTTTTTAGCGCAACTTTAAAAGCCTTCATGAAAGGTATCTAGAAATTATCCGTAACTCTCTCTCTCTCTCTCTCTCTCTCTCTCTCTCTCTCTCTCTCTCTCTCTCTCTCTCTCTCTCTCTCTCTCTCTCTCTCTCTCTCTCTCTCTCTCTCTCTCTCTCTCTCTCTCTCTCTCTCTCCATGTATATCTTAATAAGGCATAGATATTATAATAAAGTAACCCATTTCGTTGGATAACTATTTCAAAACAATTGTTCTTATCTAATTCAATTATACATAGAGTATAGTTACAGAATAAACAATGATAGCCTTCTTTGTCTGACGCTGACTCACCAACGAGTGAAAACATACCAAATAGTGAAATAACTACACTTAGGTTTGTAGAGAGAGAGAGAGAGAGAGAGAGAGAGAGAGAGAGAGAGAGAGAGAGAGAGAGAGTAAAGAATATTGGCGAAAAAGACAAAATACATTATATGGCCTTTTCGTTATACAGTCAAAGTAAACACAAGGACTCTCTCCTCCAAGGCAGGAAGACAGAGCTATAGGAGGCACACGTATTAAGTCTTAACAGGAACTTTGCACCATTCGCCCTCTCTATACTTAGCCTGCCTTAGATGAGGGCTAGTTAGGCTATCTGTGCTAACCTAACGTAACCTAAAATAAGAGAAACCTAACCTAACGTAACCAGACCTATCTCGCATTAAGCTGAGGTGGGTGGTCTTCATGTAATCCCGACTTGGGCTAAAAACAGGAGAGGAGGACGAGAAGGAACCCGTGTAAGGCTGAGGTTATATATGCACGAGCAGTTTGCAGTGTGTAGAGGTGACCGCACATCCACCATCACGCTAGTTAGGTAAGGCAAACCGTTTTCTTTCTTGCTTGTACTCACTATGTCTTGTAGAAGAATGTGTACAGTGGCAGTGCGTGGTAGGAGGACGGGAGAGGGCGGGGCGGGACGGGATGGTGAAGGGGACGGGGTATTAGTATGGGTATGGTGTCGGGGCGGCCATGGGGTGGTCAGTGATGAGAGGTGTGTAAGTAGTGGAATATTACAGCAGCGTGGAGGATGTTACGGGGAATCTTTGTATAGGATTACACGAGAGGAACTGATACCAAGAGATTTGCTGGTCTATAAGGAGGGCAACTAAACTGTCCGCGTGCCTGTAATAGCAAGCCGTGTGTTGGCGGACTGGATAGGACACAACAAGGCTTCTAAAAGAGTATCTCCAAGTCGGCAACTCTAGTGTGGTGAAGATATATGCCAATTATTGATGTATATGTACGTAATTGGTGTAATTTTTCAATATTAGTGGTTTTTATAGCAGTGTGGGGTGGTGGTGGTGGTGGTGATGGTGGTGGTGATAATGGTTGTAGTATACGTATTAGAAATAGTGGAAACACGCAGTAGTAGATGTTGTAGTAGTATTAGCAGAATATGCAGTAGTAGTAGTAGTAGTAGTAGTAGTAGTAGTAGTAGTAGTAGTAGTAGTAAGAGTTGTTGTAGTAGCAGCAGAAGTAGTGATAGTAGCAGTAGTAGTAATAGTAATAGTAGTAGTAGTAGTAGTAGTAGTAGTAGTAATAGTAGTAGTAGTAGTAATAGTAGTAGTAGTATAAGTGGTAATTGTAGTCGTCGTCATCGTCTTAGTAGTAGTAGTAAGTGCGTAGTAGTAGTAGTAGTAGTAGTAGTAGTAGTAGTAGTGCTTGTATTTAATGATATTATAGTATTTGTATGGTATTGGCGTGTGGGAGGCAGGTGTGTGGGTGTGAGGTGAGGGGGGGTCAGGTGCCTCATTATTACCCACAAGAGGGCCAAATGAAGACACACGGGGCGGCCCAGGGCGCCTCCACACCACGTTAGCAGCCTGCTGGCCGTCCCGCCCTCCACCTGACCCGCACCTTCCCCGTGCCCTGACTGCCCGGCACTTTACTGAGCCTCGCCCGTCACCGCGCTCTCTCAGCACGGCAGCATTCCTCCCTGACCCGGAGTCCTTTTTATGGGGAAATTTATGTGCTCGTAATCTCCGACCTGCAAGCAGATGTTCGCCAAAAAAATTAACATTCGTTCCTCCACTGCCGCGTCCCTTCTCGTTTAAGTATCTTATTTCGTTTTTTTCGAGTATGTTGTATTCTCGCGCTTCTATTTCCTGTAAGCTTCTTCCCACACGCCGTAAGCACTCCGCCTCGTCTGTGACCCGTGGCAGAACTGACAGATTCGCGAATCAGTCAATATGATGGCTCCGCAGTTAGATTCGCCATGCACCGGTCATGCATCAGATACGGTCACTTTAAGCTGTGCGGGGAAGAGCGGAACTCGAACGCAGACACACTAAGACTCATTTTTCGTGTATTTGTGCCGCGGCTGGGCGTTCTTGTGGGCCGTGTGGGTGGCGAGCCGGTGCAGTGGGCGCGGCGACGGGGAGGCGGCGAGGGAATCACTTAAAGTTCGAGGAGTGTGGGAACCCTGCGAGGGGGACGAGTGTTCCTGACGGTGAGTGAGCATCCGCCGGAGTTCATCGGTGAGCCGCAGCGAGGGGTACCCACCTGCGACTCACCTGGGACTCACCTAATAAGATGAAACCCCACCTGGGAGTCGTCTAGGATAATGTACTCGCAAACTCACCTTGAATAGCATTATTTTTTACCTGCGGTTTACTTTCTCTGTCATACACACCTTCACCAGATATATCTTAGCACACTGGCACACCCGCCCACCTGAGTATCGCCAGATGGCCCCGCAACAGGTGAGGTGAACATACAGGATACCCTCGTAAAAAAATGTGAACTCATCTGCCGTTTTTGCATACATTTAGAGCGATGTACCCCCAGCTGGAACCCACCCAGGAAGCCCACGGGAATAATGTGCATTCTCTCTCTCTCTCTCTCTCTCTCTCTCTCTCTCTCTCTCTCTCTCTCTCTCTCTCTCTCTCTCTCTCTCTCTCTCTCTCATGTTTATCTCAATTTCTTGTGTTATATGGAAAGGCACAACTAATGTAACACAGCACTGGTGACGGAGGCGTTCGCGTCCCTAATGCCGTGGTATTGCGCTGGAGTTCTGCGGGTGACAAGCCAGGTGAAAAAAATAAATAAGGATGGCATTGTGCAAAGTTTAATGATGTGGTAAACGTAGAAGGGAGGAAGAATGCATAATTGGTCCAAGGGTAGTGAAGATGAAAATTGGAACATTCAGCTGTCTGTGTACGACTGCTGTCTTGCTTTAACTTGCATTGTATGAAATGGTTGTTCCGGAGCTGTAACTCCTTTTACTGTCCTCAAGCAGAAGGATTGAGGAATTTTATGTGCAGAAAAGTAAATCCTACTGATGTCTCATAATCACATCATAAAATTGTCAAATATCTGAAGATTTTTTTGTTTTGTTTTAGGCCAGTTTTAGTATCCGCGGTGATTAACAGTTAAGTCCTCTACCGGCTTGTGTTTTTTGTTCTATAAAATGTAAACGAGAAGAGAAGAAAATCTGTTCTAAAATTACAAAGTTTTTGACCAACAGGTATGCGCCTTAGAAACAGAATAATGAGATGTAATGGACCTCCGTTATCCCGCGGCCGTGAGCTGCGATCGATGAGACGTGCGTGGCCTTGCAGTACCAGAGCAATAAAGTTCATACTGTGTGAGTGTCGGCGAGCTTCAAGGCTGCTGGGAATGTAATTGGTGCGATCACATGCGCGTGAAAGCTTCTGACACTATAATAGCATCATGAAGCCAGATTTACGACGCACCATCTTCACGAGACTCGGCCAAGCGTTAGCGAATATGCACCTACTTAAAAGCGGCGAAGCACATATAAGCATTTCAAGACGAGATATTGTCATGATGGTAAGAAAAAATACCTGTTGAGAAATTTCTAACTTTCTCGAGACATCATCGTTTGTCATGGCTGAGTAATCAAATGGTCGGCCGCTGCCCAGCTCTGATGTTATATAATTGTTGACACAAGGAAGTTTGTCGTTAAAATCATAATACAAAATTGTATAACTGTTCATACAGTTCATATATTTATCGACCCCTCATGATCATCCAGAAGTGTTCAGTTTCACCCCATTCGTAGTAACGTACCCGAGTCCCCACGCCTTGCTGTAGAACGCTGGCGAGGTGCAGGACGAGAGGAACAAATAAGCAGTTGGTACGCTCTTCCTCCACAAATCTGAAAGACAGGTTGAATTGTACCGCACCGAGGGACTTAACCATCCACTCATCGCTCTTACTCACACACGAAAAATAAATAAATAAGTGGAGATAAAAATAAAGACAAAGTTGACCCAGGAATCAATAGGCTAATTAGCAGACCTCCATAATGGGCAAAATCCTTGGAGTCATAATTAAAGATAAACAGGTAAACATCCAACCAGTCAAGTATCTTATTAAAGACTCACAAACATGATTCTTGGCGGCAGAGAACATTGTTTCATGTTTACTGTAATGATCAGTTTTCATTCACGACAAAAAGTTACCAAAGTGACGGGCGCAGCTTTACCTCAGAATTTTAAAAGAAAGTCCTTCAGCCCATTGGCGGTAGGAAATATTGAGAGAGAGAGAGAGAGAGAGAGAGAGAGAGAGAGAGAGAGAGAGAGAGAGAGAGAGAGAGAGAGAGAGAGAGAGAGAGAGAGAGAAGGAGGGAGAGAAATAAAAGAAAAAAGTCATTAGGAGAGAATAAAATTAATGTACCAGGAAAACATGAGCGTAAAATGAGAACGTGCGCGTGCGCTCCCACACACACACACACACACACACACACACACACACACACACACACACACGTCATGAGGAAGAATTACGTCAAGAATAAAATAAGAATATTAAAATGACTGTGACATGAACAGCAGCAAAAACAACTAACGAATTCCACCACCACCACCACCACCACCACTACTGAAGCAAGACTAGCATTAAGGCATGGAACAGCAACAAGGGCATCACTTCAAATTTCACACTTGAGGAACTGAGAGACGTGAAGACCAAACCCACCTCACCTCACAGCTCTCCTCTCTTCTCTTTCCTCCTCTATTTTTTTTCCTTCCTTTTCCTCCTTCCCTTACCTTCATTTCCGTTCCCTTTTCCTCCGTTCCCTACCCTTCTCTTCCCTTTCCTTTTGACCTTACAACATTCTTTCCTTTATTTTTTTTTTTTTTCTGTCACTCCCTAACACTTCTCCATTCCCTTCTATTCCCTTCCTGCAGTTCTTTTTTCTTGTTTCCGTACATTCCTTTGTCATTACCTATCTTCTTATTTTCTTGTTCTTCCTTGCCCTTCATCATCTACCTACATTAAGTCCCCCTCTCCTTCACTCGCCTTTATCAATTTTCTGCCTCTATCCCTCTTTTCTCTCTGTCCTACTCTTTCTCCTCTATTTCGAGTTTATCACCTATATCTTTTTCTTTCATCTCTCTCTCTCTCTCTCTCTCTCTCTCTCTCTCTCTCTCTCTCTCCTCTCTCTCTCTCTCTCTCTCTCTCTCTCTCGTGTTTCCTTTTTTAGGTGACTTAATCCCAAAGTTGCATTCTAACACTAAGTCGAGGCGCGCTGGAGGAGTGTGAAAAGCTGGCTGTCTCTCTCGCGGCTCGTAAAACTGCTTGAGAACGGTCGTAGCGGCGGAGCGTGTGGGGCTGAGGGATATGCGGGTGCGAGGAGGGGCAGAGGCAGAGTAGCGCAGGCAGAGCGAGCAAGGAGACACAGTGGGGAAGGAGGAGGAAGGGAGAAGGTAATTTCACGAGGATCACAGTCGAAGATAGGATTATTTCTCTGGTTTTTGTTATTTTAGTCGTGGGTTTATTTTCATTTTCATTTTCATTTTTTTTTGTATAGTTTCTCGTGTCTCATTTTTCAGTCATGTTTTTTCTCAGGTTTAATGTGTTTTATGTGCTTTATTTGGTGTGAGAGAGAGAGAGAGAGAGAGAGAGAGAGAGAGAGAGAGAGAGAGAGAGAGAGAGAGAGAGAGAGAGAGAAAGAAAGCAATCAGTGCCCTATAAAACCTCATTTCGACTTACTTTTCAATTCGTCACACTTCATTATATCCATCACGTCACATCCATCATCCTCGTCTACTAACCGTATCGTCTTTAGCTTCCCAGTGGCATTGTCTTTACGAGAATGACATAATCAATTTTACTGGTGCTTTCAAATTGTCTCGTTTTTCACAATAGCGTTCGCGAGGGTAATGGGCAGCCAGGCTCTTCCTTCCTCTTGTTTACGTGCGGCTCCCTCATTTTGTGGTTAGATGGTGATTGACCTTAACGGTGGAGGTGAGCAAATTGAGGTTAAGTGTTTACTGCTGTTGTTTTTACCTCCTCGTTCCCTCTTACTCTCTCCTCGCCGTTCATGATCTGTTCCCCGATGCGTGTCCTATAAGTATATTCCCCTATTTGCGAACTCCACTTGCGGTTCTGTTTAGTTGTTGTTTTTTTTCACGTTAACCCTGGTCATGTGTAAAAAGAAAACCGTGAATTGAAGGGTTGTGCGTGTAACAGTTATTCGGAAATGTCACAGATGAAAAGGACGTAGGAAAGTGTCACTGAATAGAAGCCACTAACTTTATACAGGTTTAATTGAGTCTTATGGAAACTAACCTTAACCTACCAATTTCGAGACTGGATATTTATTTCTGGGCAAAAAATAAGATGCTTTTAACCATAATCCATATAATGAAGGGGTTATCTATGGAATTAATGAACTAAATTAATCTCAGTACCCCTTATATTGATTGACTAATTAATTGCTTTCGTGAATTAATATGGATGGAAACGCTAATGTTATTTCAATATCATCCGATTACTTAATGTTATATTTGTTTAGTTTTCGTATTTCTTTCAGCTACACTATCCTGCGTCTCGTGGTAGGAAGAGCTGCGAGTGTGGAAGTAGTTTATAGCCTCTGTGATATGCCGTCTGGTTTCGTCTCGGCGGTTAGTGATGTTTTATTCCCCCTAAATTCCAGGCTATCCGCGATCTCTCCCTGGAGGTTTTTTAGCGGTGGCTCCTTCAGGATTTAATTGATTGTCACTTTGTTCCTTTTAGGGGCGCGGGATGAAGGATTCCTGGAGGTGAGAAGACTGGTGTGAAAATCATTGGTGCTGGATTTGAGATTTGGAACCTTCACTGTCTGAGCAAACGATAATGGACGGTTGTTATTGCGTAATATAACCTTGTCGTAAATCCTTGTCGAGCAGCATCCTCTTGGTAACATTTCTGCACGTGTTTTTTTCCTCTCTCTCTCTCTCTCTCTCTCTCTCTCTCTCTCTCTCTCTCTCTCTCTCTCTCTCTCTCTCTCTCTCTCTCTCTCTCTCTCTTTCCTCCTTTAAGGTCGTGCTCTGCTGCGCATTTCATTTCCAACATTGCTAGTGCTGCGTCACGGCGAGTGTAATCCTTATTTGTTGCTCTTGCTTGTTCTTTATGGTAGTGAATAGAATATTATGAAGATAAGTCTCTTTTTACCACCACCGCCACCGCCACCACCATCACTTTCGTAACTTCTTCCCACAATGACCGTTCTAATACTTTTCCTTCTTTAGAGTTTATGAGTTTATGACTTCCTCCTACATTGCACATATGAGAACCGTGTCGCCTGTTATCCCATGTTGATTTTTTTTCTTTTTTTTTTCTGCTCGTTGATCTTGCTCATTGTGTGGTTATTGGTTACAGGGACGCCTGCAAAGCTTGTGGTAAGAGGAAGTTGCTTAACCTGAGGTGAAGTTTGCTGCTCGGCAAGAGACGTATTTTACATTCGTATGCCTTCTTTGGTTACGTAAATATTCCAGTGACTCATTATGTTCACTTTGTAATGGAATATTTATCATTACTTTTTACTTTTGCTTGTGCCTCAATTAACTCCTTGACTTTTATGTGTTCTCTTATGTGTTCTCCTCACGTATAATGGAATAGTGGAGTGTTAGTGCAGAGTACACTCTCGACAGACATCGCTGACAATGAAAGGAATGGTCCAGTGATTCAAATCTTTTGGTGGCTGTAGTTTCATTCTCTCTTAGTAAATTTTTCTAAAGTTACTCATATAAAGTGACTGATGAAGGGTTACCCATATTATCGTCCTATCTTCCCATACGTACTGTACAACAAAAAAAAACAGCTCAAATGACAACAGTAATGATAATGATTATACTTTCATCCGGGGCGTGGACAAAATAGCACTGAACATAATACTATAAAAGTAATGTGTGGATTTATCAAAGAAAACGGGAAACTAACACTAAAATTGATAAGATATAATAAACAATTGCCTCTGCTCCTACACACACACACACACACACACACACACACACACAAACACACACACACTCGTCACCCTAGCCCTCCTATCACCTTGGAATCACCCTCTGGTTCGATTCACCCTCTCTACACCCGCGACCTTCCACCAACCATCCTTAACCTCCCAGCATCTTATCACCTCCAATCACTTGTTTTTGTTTGTTTTGTTTTTTTGGCTGTTCCGAACTAAGACAAAGGGCCGCGGAAGGAGTGAAAGTCGTCACGGTGCCTTGTGATTACCCAGCTCTGCCTCGAGTCGTCCTGAACTGAGATGCTCGTTGCCATTCTCTCCACCTTCCAATTTTCCTTCCTTAACGTCCCTTTCTCCCCACAACCCTCTATTTTCGAGCGCAGCCTTCCCTCCTTTCCCTCCTCATCGTGGCTAGTGGCGGTGAGAAGGTGAGGGAAACTGGTATGTGGGTGTAATGACAATGCAAATAGTTCGTAAAAAGAGCTGTTTTTTTTCTCTCGCTCTCTCCTTTTCCTTCCTTCCTTCCTTCCTTCCTTCCTTCGTTCTGAAAGTGAAATGTGATAACTTTGTCTCACGTTTTTTTTTCTGTCTTTTTTTTTTTTCTTTTCGTTAATGATGATTGCTTTGTTTCACATTGGTCCGTTGTGTTTTATTTTTAGATAATTTGAAAAGTTTTGGCTTCTTTCTTAATATGATACGAGGAGTAGTAATCATTATATGACTGTCGCAGAGATGGGGAACTTTGAAAATGATTACGTGATTTTTTAAAGGCAAAATGTTATTCGTACGTAGAAAGTACTGAGTGATGTCAAGGAACTAAGTAAGATTTACCGTGAGAAGCTGCACATACCACCTACTGCCTTTCCTATTTCCTTCTCTTTCCAAGTTATTCTCCGGTTCCTCTTCCTCTTGTTCTCCCATGCACGTATCCTCTGATCCTCCTTCAATGTTCTTTTATTGCGTACTTATTCTTTTGTTACCTCTCTTATTCTTCCATTCATATCCACTGATATATCACTACTTTGTTTTATTATGGTTATTATTCTGTATTTTCTTCTCTTATTCTCCTTTGCACATGTACTGACCTTCCGTAACTTTCTTCTATTCTTAACTTATTCTTTTGTTTTCTCTTTTATTCCGCTGATTATCTTCTCCTTTCATATCCAACTTATTCCTTCTTTCTCCTCTTGATCTCCCAAACCTGGAAAAAAAAAAAAAAAAGAGACGAGGAAACTGAGAACAGAGAGAGTAAGAGAACTTATACTCCTGAAAGGCAGTACTGAGAGAGATACCCTAAAGTCTCCCCCCACCTTTCCCTTCCCTTACCTTTTCAAGTCTACCCTTCGCCAGGTCATGTCAGGGAAGGAAGGAACCAGCACCCCCTCTCCCTCCCTCCTCTCCTCTCGCCAGTCGTACATTAATAAACTCTTACGCAAATCACTTTCGTACTCATTACTTCATGCACAAGACGTTTCGTGCTCCTCAAGGTGGAGTGTGAGGTGTTCGTACCCAATTAAGTTCGTAATGCAGGCCCTTCGCACGCAAATTATGTCGTTGATCGTGGGTTACGCGCGCAATTAATTTCATACGTAAACAGGCCGAAGACTTGCTGGTGTTTTCGCAACGTACTAGCCTGCTCCTCTCTCTCTCTCTCTCTCTCTCTCTCTCTCTCTCTCTCTCTCTCTCTCCTCTCTCTCTCTCTCTCTCTCTCTCTCTCTGTGTGTGTGTATGTGTATGTTTGGTACTGTGAAAGCTCCTAGCGCCGCGAAAAGCAGTGCGATTCTGACCGCAATATAATGAGCCATTGTTTATAAAGACAATACGACAATGATGAACTATATCCTCTCTGCAGAAACAAATGCACTCCGTAACCCTCGCGACTTACTCACTCACTTCCCCCCCCCACACATACACACATATTATCAGAAGCGTACTTATTAAATTAACATGTTCAAATTCTTTAACTTCAACACCTTAATTACTTTATAGTTGCTAATATTCCCTCCTCACCTCCATTACCTATCTGTTCTTCACTCACTTTCAAATACCTCCCTTACCTCTCTTACCTCTTCACCCCTTGCCCTCGACCACTTTATACGCTCCTCCCTCACTCCCTCTCCCTCTCCTTTCCTTCCCTCTTTCTCCTCCACGCGTCCCTCCCCTGCCCCTCCCGTCCCGCCGTGCCCCTTCCTTCACCCTTTATGGCACCCCTGATGTCTCCCACGCCCTGTAAACACCAACACCCCTTAGATCTGTGGGTGCATGTTGGGGAAGGTGAATGAGCCGCGGGGCTGGCTGGTGAGAAGGGCATTGGAAAGTGCATGCGTGTGTTTGTGTGTGTGTGTGAGAGAGAGAGAGAGAGAGAGAGAGGGAAAGATAAAAGAAAAGAAAGACAATAATAGGAGCATCAGTGTTCACGAGAAAAGGGAAGGCGAGTGGAGGGTGAGAAAGTAAGAGAAAGACAGGAATATAAGTGTACACGTAGAGACAGAGAGAGGGAAAGAGGAGGGGATGAGATAGGAAAGGGAAGACAGGAATATAAGTGTTCACTGTGGAAGGGGAGGCAGGGGGTTAAAGGGACAATGGACGAATTATGGCGTTGACGAGAGGGAGGGGGTGGGGAGAGCAAGGCTGAATCATAGCGGGGGGCGGATGAGGGCAAATCAGGGAAGCCTTGGGTGGGGGCTGGGGAAGAACGGGGTCAAAACACGGCACGGCGAGGAGGGAGGGAGGGAGTGCAGATCAGCGGGGAATAATGCAAGGGAAGACCAGGCTGGCAGGGGAAGTCTGGAATAGCGGCAAGGCGGGTTAGGGGATGCGGTGGGTGGGGAAGATGGGGGGGAGGGCCACGTATATACAAGGGTCACTCCTCCACATGACCATTACTGCGGGTGATTAACGCGACCTCCTCGTTGGTTCGTTAGCGCTGGCCATCCTTAATTATGACATATCCGAGTATAATGAGGACATAAGGCCGGGTCATTATGTACAGCGGGCAGACACTGTGGCTGGCTGGCACCCGGGGTCTCATGCACGCAGGCCCGGATGCAGCCCTCGCAACGCACTCGTCTCCCCACGCCCCGCGGCAACACACTCATCCCTCTTAACTCTTCCTCCCCCGTCCCGTCGCCAGCGTGCAGTCCATTTATTCATTTCATTTGCCGGCGGAGGTGAAGTCATCTCGTTTCGCGTGTTTATTTTCGTGAAGGTTTGCAGCGAACCGTTTGGCAACACTTGTATAATTACGCCCAGCTGTGCGGTGTCGGTCTTTGATAAGGACCAGCTATCAGGGTCGGCTATCAGGGCCATATCAGGGGCATTATCAGCAAGCACATCTCAGCCGCGTGGGCGAGGGGTGACAGAGGGCAGAGGGGTGAAGAAGAATAGGTAGGGTGAGAGAGAGAGAGACCGCAGGAAGAGAGAGAAAGAGAGAAAGAAGGAGTGGTGAAGGAGAGTGGAAGTGTACGTGAGGTGAGGGAGGGTATATGTGAGACTGGACAGGTAGAGATGTGGGAAGGGATGGAAAGGTAGAAGAAAACTGGTAGGGCGAGGAAAAGGTAATGGGAGAGGGTAGGAAGGATGGGGATGGACCGATGGAAGGGTGAGGACAGGAAAGGGATGGAATGGGGGAGGTGGATGAGAGTGAGATGGAGTTATTTTATCAAGAGACAGAGAAATGAACAGCGAAAAAATCTGTGGGAATGAGAAGAGAGAGGGAGGATTAAAGATAATAAGAATAAACTAAGAGAAGGAGAAGGAGGAGGAGGAGGAGGAGGAGGAGGAGGAGGAGGAGGAGGATCATCAGCGAGACTCATCCTCCTCCCCAACTCGTCCTTCACTCCAGCTTGACATCAGATCGACTTCACCTGCGCACACCCTCTCCATTAATTAACCTGAACCAACACTAATCATATTCACCTCCACGTCTCCCCCTGCCCTTCATTAATGCAGCACGGAGGGGAGAGGTCGAGATCAGCTCATAAAAATAATAATAAAATCACTCCAAAGAAACAGATCGCGGTGAGGGCGGCGGCGAGGGCGGAGGGGCGACGGGCACGGCTGGGCGGCGGACAGGTGACGCGCGAGGAGGTGAAGGCTAAGGCGGAGGGTGGCCCGAGTGTGACTCCAGCTGAGGGGGCCGCGCTGGGAGTCCTGGAGTTGGAGCTTAATGAGACGGGTGTGTTGTGTGTGAGCCCGAGACGTGCTCATGCAGAGAGAGAGAGAGAGAGAGAGAGAGAGAGAGAGAGAGAGATAGTTATGTACGATGAAGAGAGAATAAATGTATACTAAACAGTGCTTATTAAAGGATGTAATGATCAATGAATGAAATAATGTAAAAGGATATCTTCACTACGATCAAGTAAGTGATTCTAAAGGAGGGCTACTAAAGGTTTGAGGTGCCGTGTCTTATCGTTTTTTCGCAAATAAAATCTTAACAAAGCGTCGGACAAGGATGCTATTTTGGTAGTGGATGTCTGAAACCCTGACCTAATTGCAAAAACATGCTGTAGTGTCGTATGTAGAAAATGAAGAGTAAATTTAGACTGAATGTAGCTAAAATTTACAGGCAACGGTAGCGAGACTTGGTGTCGTCATGATAGATGCCCCGCCCACTCATCCTTTCGTGACATCGATGTGAAGATTAATAATGACCGAAGAGTAATCACCTATCCATCCAGCAGTTCTGTCTTTTTGCCTCTCATATATATACACACACACACACACACTCACACAAAACGATGGGACACGGCCCTTCAGACCTTTCTTAGAGGCTTGGTTCTAATGGTTCTAATGGTTTCGTGTGGTGGATCTACATTATAATCACGCTGCAGTGACTGAGAAAGGAATCTTTTGCCTGGGGTAGTTGCTCTTCTACGCATTTCATATACCAGGTGCAACTTTTAGGCGCGTATTCAGAAACGTTTTGATCCCTCACCGTGACTGTTTTCAATAGTTGTGGTGAAGTGACACGGTTTTTAAGGGTGATTTTTTTTATGGCATTAGTGACAGATTAACAACATTTCTACAACAGTAACAGGAGAAACTTGAAAACCCGGCTAATCATCTCTGTGGCCTTGAAAACAGTCGTGGTGAGAAAGCAAAGCATTTCTGAGCACGCACTCAAGTTGCCATCCGGTTAGAAGATGCCAGCTGGCTCCAAAGATGACTGCGTATTGGAAGAAAACAAAAATGTGTATACTCGTATTAACCACTGAATAAAACAAAGCCTACGACAGAGTACCCCTTGATAAGCTAGTCCTGGTGCTACTGGCCATCTATCTCTCTACTATACATCTACGCGTGCACCAGGAATGTGCTTCGTTTCTCCATCATCACGGGTGTGCGCCAAGGTGCCTCTCCAGTGACATTTTTACGTTTCCTCTCTCAAGCCAGCACGAAAAATACACTTCCACTTGAGACATCCCTTACTCTGCCCTTCCTTTCTCCCCCCTTCTCTCTCTCTCCCTCTCTCACCCTCCCGCCGCGCCCAACCAGTGTTCGTGCATTGATACTCCTTACCACCATTCAGGATCCGACCGACGCCGCCTCGTAATTCGTGGTCGGCCGCGTCACGAGCTTGAGTCCGACGCTCATGGGATGCGCATTAAGGACGTAATTGGACCACGAGCTGTCAGTACCTCGTGTAGTGCGGGGAGGGAGGAGAGCGGAGGAAAGGGAGGGTTATGACTGCGGGAAACGAACAGTGGAGGGAGGGATGAGGAGGGGAGAGAATAAGAGGCAGGGAGGGATGGGATGTATTGAAACTGTTTATGAGGGTTTGTGAGGAAAAGAATGTGCTGAAAGGAAATGGAAGAGAATGGGTGCGAAGGTAATGGGGCTTGGGTGTGTTTGTGGGTATGCTGCGGCTAAGGGTTGAAATATGTGATGAAGGCCACGAGGTGAAAGGGGGAGAGTGAAGGAGCGAAGGAGGAAAACGCGAGGGTACGAGGGAAGTAGGAAACTGACAGGAAGGGAGGAAGCAATAGGAAAGAAATTATGATGTTAGGTCCAGTTCTTTTTTTCGTAAGAACTGTAATTTTGATTGTTACGATACGAAAATCTTGTCTTTTTTCATGCCCTGAGTCTACAAAAAAGACATCATTTATTCACACTCAAGGCGTTTAAAAATAATCCAGCTGTCTTTTGTTTTTCATTTTCCTTCAGAGAATACAAAAGATACCAAATCTCATCACACTTGCAGCATTCACAAGTTACCATAAATCCAAGTAGCTTGTACCTTTTTTCTCACCTGGTAAATCAATAAGTGACCGTGGGAAGGTAAGGGTCTTCTATATAACACCTGCCCATGTACATACAGGTGTTCTCCGGTATCACTTGTCAGACAGGTAGTAATGGTCCCCGATCGCCGCACTAATTGGAGGTGCGGGGTGGCAGGTATGCTCAGGTGGCAGCCTTACTGTAACAAACCTTCACCCACACCTCAGTGATTCATCTCTCAGGTATTTTTTAACCTCGCAAATTAATCTTCATCCATGTTTCGAAACCTTTTCCTTCATCATATTTCTTCTTAATTTTTATCTTTTTTTTTCACTTAAGAATACATGTTTCTCTCTCTCTCTCTCTCTCTCTCTCTCTCTCTCTCTCTCTCTCTCTCTCTCTCTCTCTCTCTCTCTCTCTCTCTCTCTCTCCTGCTCCGTCTCACATTTTCTCGTTAACACCTCATCGCTATATTTTTTTGTTTATTTTTTTATTCTCTTACTCCTTGCAACGATTCATCCTTTACCTAAATATTTTCTTATCTACTCATCTCGATGTTTGTACATTATATTTTATCGCCCCATCCGCTCCCCGTCCTTATCGTCATCTTCGCCTCCATATCTATATATCTTAATTCTTATCTTGGTCTCATCACTCTTACATCTTCATTACCAGCAAGTCCCTCGTCCTTCCCTCCCTCTCCTCCCTCCTCTCCTTCCCTTCCTCCTGCCTTGTGCCAAAACCTCAAGAGAGAGAGAGAGAGAGAGAGAGAGAGAGAGAGAGAGGAGACTTTTGCTTCTTCCTTCTTCCCTTCTTCCATCCTTACCTCCCCCTCCTCTTCCTCCTTTTCTTCTCCTCGTCCTCCTCCTCCTCCTCTCATGTGGCACAGCTTCAAGGAAGACAAGAGTTTACCTTCCTCCCCCCCCTTGTTCCTCTTATTCGTCCTCCTCCTCTTCCTTCTCCTCTCACATGGCACAACTTCAAGGAAGACAAGAGTTTACCTTCTTCCCTCCTTCCTCCTCCTCCTCCTCCTCCTCCTCCTCCTCCTCTTCCTCTCATAATCTCTTGTCTACATTCCGGCCCCCTTTTATAAGTCACAGGATGAGTGCAGAATAGTATAGTGAATGTTAGTACAATGGACGTTAGTGTGTGTGTGTGTGTGTGTGTGTGTGTGTAGGTAAGATGTAGTGTTCATTTGTGCTATTCATCATCCACATTACCCAATTCATTATACCATTACGAAGCACCGTCATCACACTCCTTTCAGCCACCACCATTAGAAGGGAAGGAAGGAAGGCACTGTCACCATCACCATCACCATCACCACCATCATCACCACCATCACCACCACCACTACCATCACCACCACCACGTTCCCATTCTACCACACAACCCCAGCCATAGCCTCCACTCACTGTACCTTCACCATCATCACCACCACCCCTACCTCCATTATCCAGCACATCGAAACCTCACTATCTTTTCTCCCCATCCTCATACTCATTCCTCCTTCACTGTCATCACTTTCCTTCACCACCGACGCTGCTATCCATCCCCACCCTCACCACCACTATCACAGCCATCACCATGCAACACATCGTAACCATCACTATCTTTCCTCTCCTCCTCCTCTTCCCCCTCGTTCTCCTCGTCATATTCCTTGCAGTCTTCACCTCGTCTACCTCCTCCTTTCTTCGTCTTCCTCCTCCCCCTCACTGCTCATGATGAATACCCCCGGCGGAGCGAGCGTAGGAGTAATGAGGGTTGCCAGGCATTCCCTCTCTATGTGTTGTATCTGGCTGTCTTCCTCATCTGTATTCGTCGTTGTGTAAATTTATATACCCTTTCATTTAGCTTTATGGGCAACTATTAATCTGTCCGTCTGATAGTTTATTACTCTATTAAATGTATATGTGGAGAGGAAGCCAAATGTTGCTCGGGGTTTTTTTTTCTTCGTGTGAACATGTGTTAGAGTTTGGGGCTGGAATCCTGAGCAGGTGTGTTTGTGTGTGTGTGTGTGTGTGTGTGTGTGTGTGTGTTTACGTATATACACACACAGGAACGAAGGGAATAAGTATATGCCTACTTGTCTATTGTTACCTGTGTGTGTCTATATGTCCTTGCACCTCCAGACAGACAAAGGGAATACCTGTCAATATAAGATTATCTACTCATGTCTCTGTATCTGAGCCTCTTGAGAACATGTCCCTCCTTTCCTTTCCCCCTTTCACCTTCTCCCTTCCCCTTCCTCCCTCTCCCTCCTCCCTTGCCTGCCAGCCTCGCTTGGCGCTACTGGAGTCGCGGGAGTGCCTTGGGATTTCCTGTCATATCTTTTCCTCCAAACAAGGTCACAATGCTTGCAACTGGACCCCGTGCATGCCGAAAGCTCAGTAAAACCAAGCAGGCATGTGCAGAATGTCATTGTGTGTGTGTGTGTGTGTGTGTGTGTGTGTGTGTGTGTGTGTGTGTGTGTGTGTGTGTGTGTGTGTGTGTGTGTGTGTGTGTGTGTGTGTGTGTGTGTGTGTGTGTGTGTGTGTGTGTGTGTGTGTGTGTGTGTGTGTGTGTGTGTGTGTGTGTGTAGCATGCTGCAGTAGGTAATTAATTTTGTGTGAACATCTGTTTCTCCTGCTCGGGGTTATAATGATGCTGGTAATGAGAATGCAGATGCAGATAATGCTAGTAATAACGATGAGGACAACGGTACTCTCTGCAGCCTCTTTAGAAAGTCTTGGAAGATGTTCACCTGTAAGATCAAAAACAATTACTTGAAGCGCCGTCTTGGTACTGGAAACATTCACTTTTTTCTTTCTGTTACGTTCTTGTAATTGAGGGAGCACAGTAGACATGTACCAATAGAGAGAGAGAGAGAGAGAGAGAGAGAGAGAGAGAGAGAGAGAGAGAGAGAGAGAGTCAGGCGTTATCCGCAAAATATCCTAAATAAACCAACTATACTTGAAGGATCTGTCAGAATTTTCCCACAATACTGGTCGTTCTTTAGATATAACAAACACATACAAGACTCGGGACTGACAAGTATTGCGGTCCTCTGACGTGTGCCGTGTATGAACTACGGATATTTACGTATGACTGGTGTGTGTGTGTGTGTGTGTATGTGTGTGTGTGCATGTCTCGTCAGGTCCGCCCCGCCACTCAGCTCAGCCCTGCCCGACTAAGGAAAGGAGGCCAGCTGTTGCCGTCTTGCCCCGCCGGCTTGTTTATCCCTCCGCTTGGGTGAAATATGCAGATTGGAGCATAAAAACGGTACTATCTATGGCAGGGGTCAGGTCCCTCCCTCATCACTGATTTTAGCACCACATACGGACCGACTCGCCTTCCCTTCCCCCCTTTCTCCTCCCTGACTAGTTCTCTCTACCTCCTCCCTTTTCCTAGCCACCTTCACTCCATCCTTCCTCCTCCATCCCCACCACTCTCTCTCTCTCTCTCTCTCTCTCTCTCTCTCTCTCTCTCTCTCTCTCTCTCTCTCTCTCTCTCTCTCTCTCTCTCTCTCTCTTTGATAAAGGAGGACTGGAAGGATTGAAGGTATCCCCCTGCCTCCTTCTTTAGCTCCCCGAGGAAGAACGAACTGGGAAAAGATTACAGAATCACAACCCGTACATTTCCCTTCCCTCTCCTTCCCTCCTCCCGTGCCTCCTCCTCCTCGTCCTCCCTGGGCCAGAAAAGGGATGAACGGCAGGATATTATGAGACTTCATAATAGTTCTTCCTCGACTCCAATTTCGTGGCAGACGAGCCCCCCTCCGTCCCCGCCTTACCCGCCCCTGACACAGCCCATCCAACCACGTCATTAAGGCCTCCCGCACCAGACCTGCCTCACAGGTAGGTTTTATGCTCCCGTTTCGAACCCTTGAATTTTCCAATTTGACCGCAGGGTTGGGCGAGCGCTTTAAGTATTTTTCTCGGCCGTACCTGCCGGTGTGGGCCGCGGGCAGCACGGCGAAGCGGTCAATTTGGAGATACATATGGGGCCTAACTTTTGACAGGTTTATTGGCTGGAGGAGAGAAGGCAGAGGCTGGCTGTCGCCGTGCCATTGTTTCCTGAAGATGACCCATTATTTGTATGCCTCATTTCGCCCTCCATCTGCACCCCTTCCCTCCCGACGCCGCTGCGGGTGAGGAGAGGTCGTGACTTGGTTTCCATGCTGCCTGTGACTCCGTGATTCCCTCCGCCCACCACAAACCTCTAAACACCGGGCTGGCGGCACCACGTGAGACCCTATATGCTCCTTATTAGGCATTGTTTCGAGAGTGTCTTCCCTCGCTCGCTGTCAAATGGTGTGCAGCAGCCTGAGTGAAGATGACCCAGGTGGTGGCAGTGGTGGTGGTGGAGAGGTTCAAGGAGGAAAAGTGTTGGGGATGACAAGCGGCTTTAGGAAGCTGCCAGGCACCGGGCGACATTAGGCAGCGTTGATGACTCGTCCGTGAGAAGGATGCAATTATTGTACAAATGTAGGAGTAGTAATAATCGTGTGCGAAAGTGAGTGAGTGTGTGCATGTGGGAACACTGCCTCGGCTACACGCTTTGCAGGGGATGGTGCGTTCACAGACAGATAGATAGACTGGTAGATAGAAATAGTAGCTGTAGTAGTAGTAGTAGTAGTAGTAGTAGTAGTAGTAGTAGTAGTAGTAGTAGTAGTAGTAGTAGTAGTAGTAGTAGTTGCAGTAGTAGTAAATATTTTAAATCAACCACTATTTAAACATAATTTCTTTCATATTTGAATTATGTTACATAAACTTTCACCTGGAACAGAATAAAAGCAAAAGCAACCTAAGAAGGAAAACAAACAGCCGCATTTATTTACTTGGCTTGGAGTCCGCCGCCTTTCACAGCCGCTGCGTCAGGGGCTTGAGAGCCATTGCTAAACCCTCCCATTGTATCACCATTACATTACACAAGGACCTCTATAGCCGCTCCCAACCCCGAGGTCGTGACCCTTCAGTATAGGATCACAGGGTCTTTCTTTCGAGGGTCAGGAAGTTTCTAAACGTTATTCAGTCGTGAGTGTATAAGAATTAGTCATATTCTCATTGATTATTTAGGCAGTCAGTATTCACATTTTGGCGTCACACACGTTCACCTCGACACGTCAGGCGAGGCGCGGCGGACCGGAAGGTTGTTGAGTGACGTTAGATTCAATATATAAAGTTCTTTCTTTACGTGACTACCCATCACGTTAAGTTCTCTCTCTCTCTCTCTCTCTCTCTCTCTCTCTCTCTCTCTCTCTCTCTCTCTCTCTCTCTCTCTCTCTCTCTCTCTCTCTCTCTCTCTCTCTCTATGCCTATCAATCAATCTACCTATTCATCTATCTTCTTCTAACCCCTTACAATTATTGTTAGTCTTGCTGGCAGGATGAAAGTTTCGGTTCTATAGAAACTAGATGACGAATCCACTTCATATATCTTCCACATGTACTATCTTTCCTTCCTTGTTTGTTCTGTTGTATCTTTCTTGGGATGAAAAAACTCCCGCCTAGCATATCCATGTAATGTATATTGCCCTTAACTACAAAATCAGTGTGGTGCAGTTACTGTTGCCCTGTTATCCATGTCCATCACAGAACCAATTTGTAATGTAAAAGATTAGTAAAAGTCTCCTTAGTTCAAGATTGCACGTTTCACAGAGGGAAGTGCACTGATAAGATCTTGGAAGTTCATGATTTCCAGATGAGTATTACCTCAAGGTGCACTTTGAATTCTTACATTGAAATTAGAATAAAGAAAATTGATACTTTGTCAACATACGAGTATTCAATAAAGAACTTTATCATCATCATCATCACTATCATTATCATCATCATCACCATCATCATAGTTTCTTTATGATTACACTGTAGGCCTCACCCAATTTTCTCCACTCATCTCTGGGCTGTGTCTAATCCAGACTATCTCACCCAACCTTATTCCTTTACGCCATGTACGCATTCCGTCTGTCCTATCCTTTACCATTCCTTGCCATTCTGTTACTCTGCTCAGTGTGAGAAGTATTTCCACACACAAGAATAATGCACATCTAAATATGGACGAAATTCCCTTTAGTAAAAAACAGTATATAGAATCGATTATTTCACTCCATTGACAAACACCAAAATGCAGACAGAGAGAGAGATAGAATTGCACTGGTAATTTACGATACGCTGTACCATGTATGCACCGTCACTCTATTATAGGGGCGAGGAGGACTGGAGTGTTGTATTACCCCCTCGCGCCTCCTTTAACGCCACGCTGCACAACGAAGGCTACCGCTGATGATTAACATGTGGAACGTATTAAACCCTGAGCACGACTCCATCATAGTCACAGTAATTGGTGGGCACGCGCACTATCACCTGTATCGTGGCTTCCCTGCATTCCGCCCCGTAGAGACACTTTATATTGTGGCAATGTGCAGTAGGTCAAGGAGGGAGCAGAGAACAAAGTGCAGGAAGGCTAAAGGATGATGGGCGAAAGTGGAAAGAACTGGGTGGCTGGAGATGATAGTGGAGAGAGAGAGAGAGAGAGAGAGAGAAGAAAAAAAGGATGTGCCTGATGCGACAGAGAAAGAAAAGGATGTGAAAGGGAGGTTGGGTATGGCATTGCGAAAAGGAAGGAGAGGAGAAAGTAGATGATAGGTGAAATAGAAAGGGAGGGTTGATAGGGGAAAGAGAGAAAGTTGTTAAGATGATACGAGAGGAGTTAAAAAAAATATGTCACTGTGAAGATGGAAAAAAAAAAATCAAAGGAATTTCAAATGGTTATAGGATTTTAAGTTCTCACACTCACTAAAGTATTCAAGAAAGAAACCACGTATAAACAATGAGCAAGAATGTTAAGTGAATTTGCTCTTTTTTTTATGCTCTGGTGTAAGTTTTCTAAGTGACTTACGTATTGGTCCTTCTCGGTTCGTTATTGCCATTACAGGAGAGGTTCGTCTCGGTGAACACATGTATTTTTCCTCCTGTCGGTGTACTCTTTATGACATGCACGGCTCAAAGATGCTATGTATAATCTTGTGCGATCTACCCGCTTCCTTTCTTACTTCATATATTCAACATTATACTCTTTCTTTATCAAAGCTTCAGATTATTCATATAATCTAAACACCCTTTATCTAAACGCCTTTTATATAAACGAGACTTTTTTTTATTTTTTATGTAAACGTTCTTTTTATACTTACCTTCAAATTCTTCATATAATCAAAACTTTTTTTCCAGGCTTCCAGTTGTTCATATGATTAAACGTTTTTTTTTTTTTTTCATCCAAGCTTCAAATTGTTCATAAAATCTAAACATAGTTATACCAGCCTTGAAATCTTGCCGTATGTGGGAAGTCTGGCCAGGGAAGGGATTGGGATGGAGTGGCAGGAAGAAAGAGAAGAAAAATGCTCGCAGGATATGCCATTGGGCGAGGTTAGAAGATGAGATGATTGAAGTCAGTCATATTTTGGATGATTTCTCAACTTCTCATCTTCTCCCCGCCAGGACCTTATAGGGAAGCCAAGTAATGAAGATGGATATGAATTTTAAGTAGCAGCGGCAGTAGTTATGGTGGGGGTAGTGGCGATGATGGTAGTAATGCTAATTGAAATAAGTGTCATGAGAATAGTAAGAAAAGTAGTAGTAGTAGTAGCAGTAGTAGTAGTAGTAGTAGTAGTAGTAGTAGTAGTAGCATCTGGTAATGGTAGCTAATGGTAGTGGTAAAAACAGCAAAACCAGCAGTAATGGCCCTAATTTTTTATCGAGAGAAAAACACTTCGAAAAAAAATAATAAGATTAATGACAGAACGAACGGAAGAAATAAGAGACTACTCAAATAAAACAATAATAAAACTACAGACGAACATACACACACAGACTACCCCATTTGTGGCCTTCAAGCAGCAGCAGCAGGAAGCTAAAAGAAAAGTAAAAAGAAGAAGGTCGAGACTACGAAGTGGAGAGAGAGAGAGAGAGAGAGAGAGAGAGAGAGAGAGAGAGAGAGAGAGAGAGAGAGAGAGAGAAGGAAGCAACAGGAAGGATGAGGCAAGGGGGAGCATGAGGACGTGTTTAATGAAGGGAATCCAAACCATTGAGGCTTCATATATATACGTGGATGAATGTCTCTCAACGATAGCCTGCCCAGAGATAACTGTGATTTTATTAGCATATACACGGCGTTGCATCTGTTTCCCTTTCATTAAGCTATAATTTGGCCCAGCGCTGATGTTTCTACTTTTTACATGTACAATGAGAGACGTGTTAGTGGGACGACCGCGCACCTGAGCAGCCTTCTGAGACGCCGCGGATATACATGTAAAAGTAGAGTTACTGATGGCAGAGAGAGAGAGAGAGAGAGAGAGAGAGAGAGAGAGAGAGAGAGAGAGAGAGAGAGAGAGAGAATAGTAATAATAGCAGAATTACCAGTAGTGTAGTAATAGCATTTTATCTGCAAAATGCACATACAGTTAAAAAAAAATAGATACATTAGTCTAGATTTCTTCGTATTGTCAATATTTGAAAAGAAAATATTATATTAGACAAAAACGTTCACACACACACACACACACACACACACACACACACACACACACCTGGACTAGCCGGAAGAGGAATTCATCTCCCTGCCTTCACACACACACACACACAAGGGTCACCTGTCTCGCAGCGCCCCTCCCCGCTCTGCCTCCCTCCCCGCTCAGGCCGCGACGTGCACCTATGCAATTAAGGAGCCGGGACGAGCCGGTCCCAGGTGTAGCGTGTCGGCGCGGGGCACACACAGCCGGGTCACGTACCGGTACTAACTTACGCCTGACTTACTGCTGCTCTTATTTACGAGTTATGTTGGCGATTTATAGCGGTGGTTATTACGCCTCACTTTTATTGTTGAAGGCACGACTCTCTCTTTCTTTTTACCCTTCCTTCCTTCCTTCTTTCCCTACCTTTTCCTAACCAGCCGTCCTCCTCCTCGTCCTCCCCTGCTGCTCTTCTTCCCAGTACCCATCCCTCCCACCCCGGAATTGGTCCCTCTCATCATCCTCTTCCTCCACCCTTGTTCCCTTCCTTCCTCCCTCCCTCCCTCCCTCGCTCGGCCGCCTCGTTTCCCCCTCACTGTGTCTTCTTGGCGTGTAATTTTTCATCATTGGTTGTTGCTCTTCATCATGTCTGTTTTTTTTTGTTGTTGTTGTTGTTTTTTCAGTGTTTGAGATGTGATGCTCAATTTACTTCACTTATTTGACGGATGTTTTTCTCATACTTCCATAATTCTCTCTCTCTCTCTCTCTCTCTCTCTCTCTCTCTCTCTCTCTCTCTCTCTCTCTCTCCGGTCTGTTTCTGGGTATGTGTGGGTGGATGTGGGCGTGCGCGCGCATATCTCTTTTATCAACGCTAGTCTTATTAACTTGTAACATGCTTTGATGTGCTTTCCTCTTTCGGTCCTCCTTTTGATCTTCTTGCATCAGCCGAGCCTATTTACTGTCTCCCGAGCTACTTCGTTCCCTCCTTTGCCTCCATCCCCCGACACCCCCTAGCCGCCAGATGCGCTGAGATGAAGCTGAGTGAGAAATCCATTCTGAAATCACGTTATCATATTAAGATTTTTATATTCCCGTTGAGAGTAATGATTTTGCATAGTCCTTATGAAGTTAGATTTAATGGTGATGTTGTCGACTTGATAGCGTGATAATGGCAGTTTCGAGGACCTGGTGGTAGTGGTGTAATGGTGGCGCTTCACGGTGGTTCGCTGAGCTGAATAGTGTGTTGATGGCGGCGCCGGGCACTATTAATGGCACGTTTAATGGTGGCTTCGTTACCTCAGTGGGGCGGTGAGTAATAGCGGGGCGGTCACGGTGATGGATTGTTGCTGGTGCTGCCCCCGGTAAATTATGGAAGACTCGCCATGCCGGGGCCACTGACGGCCGGGGCGCCTCGCTGCAGGCCACGGGGCACCGGCCATAGCTTGACCACTGTTGTGGGCGCCTCGGAGACCACCTCAGTCAGCCAGTATCTTCCAGTTCACACACACACACACACACACACACACACACACACACACACACACTTATATGTAGCCGCCTTTGTAGGCATACAAAGCTGAAGACAACCTGTCTCAACATTATTATTTTTTTTTGTGTGTATCATATACGTACATAGGTAATTGCAGAATTCTCTCTCTCTCTCTCTCTCTCTCTCTCTCTCTCTCTCCTCTCTCTCTCTCTCTCTCCTCTCTCTCTCTCTCTCTCTCTCTCTCTCTCTCTCTCTCTCTCTCTCTCTCTCTCTCTCTCTCTCTCTCTCTCTCTC
The DNA here is from genome assembly GCF_035594125.1 of Scylla paramamosain. NCBI lineage: Eukaryota > Metazoa > Arthropoda > Malacostraca > Decapoda > Portunidae > Scylla > Scylla paramamosain. The sequence continues at coordinate 1,028,101 of NC_087152.1, read as the reverse complement.
TCTCTCTCCCCATTACTGAGGCGTTGCCACTTGCATTGCTAAACACTGATCAGTAGTAATGTTGTGTGACCATAGAGTCCTACATGGATCACACACACACACCACACACACACACACACACACACATATATACAAATATATATATATATATATATATATATATATATATATATATATATATATATATATATATATATATATATATATATATATATATATATATATATATATATATATATATATATATATATATATATAGACACGTTGGCGTACCTAATTGAAGGTTTCAACGAAATATGTACTGAAAATGTATATTAAATACTTTATTGCAATTCAGCATGTCATTTGCTTTAACAACATGTATTCAATTAGTCTTTTTTTCTATGCAGAATGGAGAATGGGACGTTTGTGCGTGTCATCGAAGACTTGAAATAAAAGCACGTAAGTGTTACCATGAGTTGTGAATTGCTATTAGTTATAAGTTAATATTTTGCCTTTTCCTACAGGAAAGGAATAACGATGGTCTCTCTTCTTTACTTTAGTCTGTTGTTCGATCTTTTTTTTTTTTTTCTGTTGTTTGTGAATCCAGTATTCATCATGACGAGAGGATGCACCTCTGCATTGCCGCAATGTGACACGGTTACCTCATTCGGGTTATGCGTTTGGCACTCTTACCGAGCACTCCGAAAAGGGAGCTGTAGTATGACTGATTTGGCTGCGAGTTAGTCACCTCCCTTACAAGGATTCGAACCATAGTCTGTTTGGGTCAGCAAATTTCAACCTTTCACCACCGCCCCGCGACACACAAGGCGGACAGGGAAGAAAATAATAAAAGAATAATATAACAAGCAGCTGAGTGTAAAATATTCTTGCCAGCATTTCATTGCCTTGCGAACCATGTACCTAACTCAGCTAACTCGTAAAGAAAAAAGCAAACACGGTGGAAGCAAACCTCTAAAAAACTGGATCACTTCTGGGAACTGGCTCACTCTTGCCTTCCCCCGAGAATTAGGAAGGCAACTCGCACACTCGCTCGCTATAAAATTCGCGGGGCAGCCCTTGTATATTGATGAGGAGCGTTGACATGCACCACCAGACCTCAGTTGCCGCGCGGGACAAACCAGGTGGCTTAGGCCCCGTCCTGACGTGCATCTGGAGTGCTTGGTTACCCGGCTCGCTGCGATGACTGTTGTTTTCCGGCTGCTGGGAGCGACTGGGATGAGATTCAGTGCTTTGTTTGCCTCGTGTTCGGCTTGCGATGCACCACGCGGGTTTGTTTCCTTTCTGTTTACTTGTTTTGGTTGATTTATTCGCTGTTGTTTGGGCGGAACACATTGTTTGCTGATTAGTGGGCATGCCGTCGTGTTTGTTACGACCTTGCTTGTGTTTCGTATGCTAAGGCGTCCCCGCTATCTTTTTTTATTTCTCTCTCTCTTCTTTATCTTCTTTGCGAGTGTGTCTTTGGTTGGGCTACATGTCTTGTCTCATAATGCTGGTTCTTTTTGTAGCGAGCGGTGATGGATTATGAAAGGAATAATTCTGCCAAAGAGTGGAAAGAATGTTGATGATAAAATGCCGCATTGCATTAAAAGAAAAAACAAAAAAAGAAAATGATAAAGTAGGGAGACGAGAAATTATATATGAGGAGGAGATTCAACAAAAGAGGTAATAATTAGCTTAAATGTGTAGGTAGCAAATGGAAGCTATTCTTTAATAAATGGCGCGCCAGAGAGAGAGAGAGAGAGAGAGAGAGAGAGAGAGAGAGAGAGAGAGAGAGTATTAGCTCACTAGAAAAATGGGAAAAATAAGAATATATTTTTTACCAGCAAGCATATGATTGATGTAATAGACAGTAATATATAAAAGTATGCCAGAGTTATGTTGTGTGCTTTGTCAGAGAGAGAGAGAGAGAGAGAGAGAGAGAGAGAGAGAGAGAGAGAGAGAGAGAGAGAGAGAGAGAGAGAGAGAGAAAATATGTCAGTCGAGCACACACACACACACACACACACAAACAGCATATCAGTTAATCTCGTAAAGCCCGTGGAACACCCTCACTTCCCTTCTTCCCCCTCCAGCAGGTAAGACAACCACTTCCCCTCCCTGCTGTCCTTAACGAGCCAGTTCCTCCCGCGCGATGATTAACATTCCAGCGATAGAGACAAACTAAAAACAAGCAAGGTGAGGCGGGTGTTGGTCGGTTCCCTGAGACACTAGAACAGATTCGTAAAGAGGCCACGAAGAAGGAACTTAAAGAGAGAGAGAGAGAGAGAGAGAGAGAGAGAGAGAGAGAGAACCATGAGTTTACCGGTACGCAGTGAACCACAAGGCCTTTGCTTTTAGTTAGGATGAGGGCCGCGAGGTATTTTAGCAATGAGGAGGCTGAGTTTCTAATGAGGCCTGAGTGAGATAGCGAAGTCTGGAGGCAAGATAAGAGTCAGTGGAACCTTTTTTGTTTTAATGGAAGCTGAGGTCCGCAAATTTAAGTCAGACCGCGACTGAGTGATGGGACAAGTGAAGGACGAGAGAGAATTGAAGAGAAAGATGTTCACCTTACGTCTCTCTCTCTCTCTCTCTCTCTCTCTCTCTCTCTCTCTCTCTCTCTCTCTCTCTCTCTCTCTCTCTCTCTCTCTCTCTCTCTCCGAGCTGCACTCGTGTAGGTTAATGAAGGAGGCGGGGACGGGTAATACAGGGCCCAGGGCGTGTTCCTGGTGGCTACTGACGGTGTTAGTAATGAGGAGATGTGAGGAGGCCACCTGCACTCACTTGCAGTGCGTTGGTGAGGGCGATTGCAGTGGTTGTAGTGATGGTAATGGTGGTGATGGGTGTGGTAGTGGTGGTGGTGGTGGTGGTGGTGGTGGTGACACTGGTGCAGGCTATTTGAGAGGCTACGCGCGTCCGCTCTGCTACAATTAAGAGACGAGCCAGTGTGCATGTGAGACTCCAATCTCTTCCCTCTGTTCTTCGTTACCCCAATCCTCCTCCTCCTCCTCCTCCTCCTCCTCCTCCTCCTCCTCCTCCTCATTCTTTTCCTCCTCTCCTCCGTTCTTTTACCATTATACAACAGAATAGACTAGTATTTTCTTTTTTTGTCCATCCCACTCCCTTTCTCCGCTACTTTCTGTTTCCTTAATTGTTACCGTTTGATTTTTTTGTATTCCTTTGCATTCATCCTTTGCCTTCTACTCTCCTTTCTCTTCCTCCCTCTCCTTCTCCTCCTCCTTTCCTTTTTTCGCTTCTTGGTCTGTCTCCTACGTTTTGTCTCTTCCTTTTTCGCTCTTTATTTTCCTATTTCCCCTCGTTATCCCCTCCTAAACCACTCTCCTCTTTTCCCCCTTTCCTCCTCCTCATCCTCCCTTCTCCTTCCTGACCCCTCCCTTCCCAACACGCCGACAGGGTCACCACCTCGCCAAACAAGCTGCTGCCCGGACTACTTCTGGGGTCAAGCTGAATTAGAAACAGTATTCAAAGTGGCGTCGCTTTGAATAAACCAGTGTGATGAGAACGACGTCTCTGTCCTTTCTGGTTTTGATAAAAGCTTACCGACGACATCACTTCCCCTTCGCTGATGGTGTGTGGCTCCCGTGGCATACAAATCCTCGTTAGTTCGGGTTAGGCTTTCTGCAGGACACACGGCCTCCTCCTCCTCCTCCTCCTCCTCTTCCTCCTCATTTGATTAGACGTCACGCATGCATGCCGATCTGTGGTGATTGGTGGACCGTGCAGCAGCGGCGTGCATGATTATCGTATGGCATGATGCACGCCACCTGTCGAAGGTTAAATCGTTCCTAACAAGTGTGCAAGTTTAATCACAGGTCCGGTTGTCACTTCCTGGATGAGCGAGCAGTGGGAGCGTGAGATGAAGGACGAGAACAGAGCGTGAAGGGTTTGGAGTTGCGTGACGGAGTTTGAGAAACTGTTTGTTGTCATAAGCAAAATAATTCATAATAGGTATGCAGTTTTTTTTTCACCTGTGTGTCCCGGCTACTGCGTCATGGGTGAGGGGGACGGAAGGCTGACGTGAAAGATGGGAGCAGAGCGTGACTGTCTTGGGATGACGTCAAGGAGGTGAAGAAGTTGAATTACTTCTACGCTTCCCAGTTGTCACTTACTTGGTGAGCGATATGTTGGCGTGAGAGAAAAGACAGGAACAGAGCGTCAGTCTTCTGCAATAAAGTGTGGAAGGTAAATGAATAAGTAATCGTCAAAACTTTAATAATTTTCAGAAAGTATATAGTTATGTGTCACGTCCGAGCGACCACTGAAACGTGACGTGAGTGAAGGACGGGAACAGAGCTTGAGTTATTTGAAGTAGCGTGAACTTAATGGAAGAGGCAATGACAATAGATGACGCTGGAGAATATTCACTATTAGCTTCTCATAACTTCTTTTTTTTTTTTTTCCATGCGTGTCACTAACATTTTGTCTTAAAGAAAAAAAAAAAAAAAAGACCTCGTGCTCATCAAACTGACTGAATTTTCATGCCTGTCGTTTACGTTTTGACTTTCCCTCCTGGCGTGGCCCTGGCGCCAGCCTGAGCGGCCTTCCCACGCCTGCAGTCACCGCGGAGTGATGCTGCAGGCTGCGGGGCGTTTGAGGTTACCATAATTTTTTTCTGTTTATTTTTAGTGTCCATAATAACTCCTCCTCATGCGCGACCTGCTCCCCCTCGTGACCTCCACGCTCCCTCCCTCTTGACCTCCCGCTTAGATGCTTTCCCTGTGCCCCTCTCAGCCCCCCATACCCCTTTCGTTCTCCCCTTCCCACACAATAGTGGCTAGTTATCCATCCAAAACTATTCAGTGATAATGAAATTTGCCTTGGTAAATATTTTTCAAATAATAACTCACAGCAAATTGCATATAATTTCGTCTGGGAAAAGTAGAAAAGAAAATTTTGAATATTCGTCAGTACGCTTGTCTGTCTTATTCAACTTTTTTCGTCTTCATTGTCTTTATTTCAAACATTATTTATTTTCCGTTGCTTTTTCTATTATTTATTTGTTTATTAAAGCTGCATTTAAACCACCTACTTCTTTCATCCACTCAACCTGGTGTTCAGTCTGCGCCATCCGTCCACCGTTGCTTCCCTCCACTATCGCCAGCATTATCACCACAACTCCTTGCCTAGAATTTTTATAGTATTTTCACCTCACTGTACTTGTTTTATATATATATATATATATATATATATATATATATATATATATATATATATATATATATATATATATATATATATATATATATATATATATATATATATATATATATATATATATATATATATATATATATATATATATATATATATATTTATTTATATATTTCTTTCATTAGTTCTGTTTCCTTTTGTACTTTCCTTCTTCTTTAATCCACCTTTCTTTTTCACATCGTTTCTCCTTTTCTAAATTTTTCTTCACATATTTACTGGCAACTCCTTTTACTTTCCGTTCACTATATTCGGTTTACATATTTTTGATTTTTCATATTTATATCAGCATTTCTCTTTTCTCTGCCTTCTCTCATAATCACACTACCTGCTTCTTTCGTATTTTTTTCTCATATATATATATATATATATATATATATATATATATATATATATATATATATATATATATATATATATATATATATATATATATATATATATATATATATATATATATATATATATATATATATATATATATATATATATATTTTTTTTTTTTTTTTTTTTTTTTTTTTTTTTTTTTTTGAGACTGCGCATCACTTCATACTTATTTTTCATTCGTTCTGTCCTTTTTTCTTGTTCTCTAGATACCTTATTTAATAGTGCATCTTTCTGCTTTTTTTTCTATACTCAATCTAACGTTACCACTTCATATCACTCTTCCGATTCTTTTCATGATTCCAGTGCCAATTCCTTTCGCTTACAATTTTATATAAGTATTTCTACCTACATCTATATCATCCTAATCTACCGCCTTTCTTTCTTTTCCTTTTCTTTTTTTTTATATCTCTATCCTCTCTCAATGTAGCAACTTCCTTCCTGAAATTATTTCCTCGTAGTATCGATATCAGCTTACCTCCCTGCCCTCACTGCCTTCCTCACAATTTTCCTTCCATATTTCATCCCACGCTCAGCTCCTTCCCACTTATAATTCATCCTCGTGTCATCTTCCCCTCTGTCCCTCCTTGGCGTTGAACAGGAGATGGATGCAGCAGGTGACCCGAGCACCCGCCTGGTAATTAAGCCACTACCCCTTTTAGTTCCCCTCCGTAACTCACCTGCCGCCGCTGCCCCCGAGAAGGTAAAATGTTGATGCAAAATAATAATCTCGTTCCAGGGAGCTCGGTATTATAATGTAAAGGATACAGTGGGTTGGTTACAAGATGGTGTTGTGTTCCTTCCTAGAGCTGGTGTGTGTTGGTGTGTGATTTATATTTGTTTATTGATGATTACTTATCTATTTATTTATTTATCATGTGTCCGTATTGTTTTGGTCTATTGTTTTATCTTGTTTGCTTGCTTTCTATTTACTTATTTATGTGTGTGTGTGTGTGTGTGTGTGTGTGTGTGTGTGTGTGTGTGTGTGTGTGTGTGTGTGTGGGTGTGTCTTTTGTTGGTTGATGCTGTTATGTTTAGTTTTTTTTTCCTTCTTGGTGTGTGTGTGTGTGTGTGTGTGTGTGTGTTTATTGATGTCTTTATTATTTTGATCTCGTGTTTCTTGTACGAGGATGTTGTGTTGACTGTGTGTGTGTGTGTGTGTGTGTGTGTGTGTGTGTGTGTGTGTGTGTGTGTGTGTGTGTGTGTGTGTGTGTGTGTGTGTGTGTGTGTGTGTGTGTGTGTGTGTGTGTGTGTGTGTGTGTGTGTGTGTGTGTGTGTGTGTGTGTGTGTGTGTGTGTGTGTTTGGGTTAGTAGGTGTTTGTAATGCGTGAGAGAGAGAGAGAGAGAGAGAGAGAGAGAGAGAGAGAGAGAGAGAGAGAGAGAGAGAGAGAGAGAGAGAGAGAGAGAGAGAGAAATGCATGAGAAGAACAGATACCAGAAGACCTGTTTATTTATTTGCTACTACTAGTGAACTACGTATAGAAGAACAGAATACATATAAAACAAGAGGGAGAAGGGGGAGACAGACAGACAGACAGACAGACAAGTAGGCAGACAGACTGAAGACAGACGACACACACACACACACACACACACATACACGGAAAACCAACAGCAAGAATAAAGAATGACGGAAAGAAGGAGGAGGAACAAGGGACTGAGAAAGAGAGAGAGAGAGAGAGAGAGAGGGAGAGGCAGAGAGGCAGAGAGGCAGAGGGAGGGAGACGGGAATGTAAGGAAGGCACAGGAACACTCACCCAATAAATAACAGACTTACAAGGGGAGTCATAAATCGCCCGCTGAAGACTGGGAACACCGGTGGCGGGGGACAGAGGGACGGGGGGAGAGCACCAGGTGAGGGGACGGAAGGGTATATGGGGAGGGGGCAGGCAAGGAATGGCAAAACTAACGGGGCAGAGCAGGGAAGCGGGGATCAGGGAGGTGATATGGGGGTAGCAAGGCTGAAAAAAAATAGAGGATAAGGGACGGTATGGGGAGGATCTGGGACGCGAGAGAATAGGGATGGGAGGGATATATGCACAGGGCAGTCGGCTTTCTAGGTATGAATAAGGATGATAGAGAAATAGTAAGACAATATAGAGGCGTAAAGAAAAGGGAAATACAAGGATCATAAACAAGGAAGAGGAGGAACAGGAGAAGGAGGAGGAGGAAGAGGGGGAGGAGGAGGATAGAAGGGTAAGGGGAAGCAGTCAGGGTCAGGTATAAGATGGGAAAGGGGTGTATAGGGAGGAGGGGGGAGGATTTAGGGAGGGAAAGAAAGGGGAAATCTGTCTTTCTTAGCCCATAATTCATTCCAACCTGAAAAGAAGGCAACCGGCGGCTCCACTTCTCATAGGCCTCCCTTAAATAGGCCTAGACAGCTCCAGGCCGCCTCTCGAAAATATTTACACTTAGGTTTTGTCCGACATTGTTTACGGTTGTTCAATTTACTCTCGTATTTCAACGTAAATGGAGAGAGAGAGAGAGAGAGAGAGAGAGAGAGAGAGAGAGAGAGAGAGAGAGAGAGAGAGAGAGAGAGAGAGAGAGAGAGAGAGAGAGAGAGAGAAGAAGAAGAAATGTACAGTTTTTTTACCTATAGTCACTCCAGAAATTACAGGAAGGAATTTCAGTAATACAAAAAGGAGATCAACAGAAAATAAAATAGCATACAAGAAACCAAGAAAATTGCCTAAATATTATCACAATTCTTAATCTCTCTCTCTCTCTCTCTCTCTCTCTCTCTCTCTCTCTCTCTCTCTCTCTCTCTCTCTCTCTCTCTCTCTCTCTCTCTTTCTTTCCCCTTTTAGCGAGTCCATTCAGATCAGTTCCTCTTTGCTCCTCTTACCACCTTTGTCAACACTGTATTGTGCAGCGGCGGGCACACGCGGCCCCTGAGAGAGAGAGAGAGAGAGAGAGAGAGAGAGAGAGAGAGAGAGAGAGAGAGAGAGAGAGAGAGAGAGAGAGAGAGAGAGTAGACCATACCGTGATTTATGCGAAGAGGATGCGCTCGTTTCGTAATGGGATGAAGGGAAGGCGAGGAAGGAAGACTGAAACAGCAGGTCAGGAGGGGAGCTTTATTATAGACATTACCACGTAGGGACTGAAATGTTAACTGTACGGGAACATCTTGAGAAACAACCTTGTGAAATAAACTGTATGTATTTTAGATATGACAGTACAGAATCTGGAAAGTGAACTGTATGTGTTGTGAAAGTATTCCCTTTGGAAGTAAAGCATTTGTTTTACGTAGAAGCTGAAAAGTTATGTGTATGAACAGGTATTAGGATATGAGTCTATTATTCTCTGCTTATTGCATGCGGAGAGCTGTAAATCGCATGGGTAGAGGGAGAGATAGAGAGTGAGATGGAGGGGTTCAATTGCGGTAGAACTGTAAAAGATCGGAGTCACAGAGATGCAAGGGATACATACGACTGGAGGTGACTCGTACATGGCGCCAATCCCTGACTCGAAGGAAACGGTGAAAGAAGAAAAACAAGTAGTAAGCCACACATTCTGTTTTCTTTTTACTCTTTAATGTTTTCTTCAATGTATTCCTCTCTATTGTTCATTTTTTTCCTCATCTTTCGCAGGGTTTTATGTTTCCTCTGTGCGCCATTGAGTGTTGCGGAAATCACTGAAGTGATCATTATGTTCATCACTACATTATTTCCTCCAGGTGATTCGCACTCCAGTGTTTGTAGGTGTGCTAAAATCTTAACCTTTTCAAATGTGCTATAATCTTGAGCCTTTCAGATTTGTTATACTGATCTTGAGACTTTTAAATGCGCTATAATCCCAAGACTTTCGGCTCCGTCTGCTTGGTCTGTAATGAATAAACATAGCTAAAGCACCGAGCAGGATCTGCCGTATGGACGTGACAGGAAAGCCCAAGCAGTGGCGGGCGACTTTAGAAACAGTTAGCGTGGAAGGGGATGACTGTGATCACGCCAGACACAGGTGATGATGAAGGTTCTTGCTCAGGCCTATCAGCAAATACTGGTACCTGGTGGTTGGTTATGTTGTCTGGCCAGCAATAATCGATTAGTATCAGTCGAATATACCAACGATAACCATCCATGCCATTGCCTCATAACCACCGAGGCACCGGCAGTGAAAGCACACGGGTCTGCCTCAAGGGAACCATTGGCCACAACAGCACCCACCGATGCACAGATAGCCTTGTAAAGTTGTAGGAGGTGATATCAACCAGATAACCACTTCTCCAAAAAAGTAATCCACACGTGACTTCCACACCATCCCAGCATCTGTTGAGAGTCCGCACAGTGTCGTTACCCACAGAGGGATAGTGGCTGTGGTGCCTCCGCTGTGATGCTGTTGTCGGACCTGATGGCAGGAGGAAGGAGATTGCCACGTGATGATAGGACGAAATCAAAGAAGGAAATAATGGGTGAGGGAAGTTATGACAGGAAGAATAAGAGTAGAAAGAAGCAGTTGTAGAAATAAATAATGGTATAGGGTATAATAACAGAAGGCAGAATGTAGAAATAAGGTAAGTAGAAAGTTTTGTGCAGCGAGGTCTCAGGTGGAGATGGAGCAATTACTAAATTCAGAAGAGCAATAACCGCTGAAATGGCGTTATAATCCACAGGTATGAATGGTGTGCAGGATATCCTGGCCCAGACACGCAAAGTTTATTTATGTTTTATTTTTTAACAGTCATATGCGCAATAACATGTCCATTTAATAGCCTTGCCAGAAGATCCATTCATTCCCTTACATATGATTTTAAACATTCAAGGCGCCGTCAGTCAATATGAGGAAGTCTGGCCTCACTGGAGAGCAAGGTCACGCTCGCAGTTCAAGGTCTTGGTCTGGTACCATAAAACATCTATTACACCGTCATTTGTTTTAAAAATCATGGCAAGAGGTGCAGTAAAACATGATAAATAAGTGCTGTATGAGGCTGCTGCAATATACACGTGGGTCATTAATCACGGAGTACGTCGTTTTCAAGCTGGTATCAAGCATTATTCAAAACTATTTTCTGCTCTCGCTGGTGCTGCTGATTGCGAGCTGGGGGTAGTGATGATGGCGGCAGTGGTGGTGGTAAAGTAATATAGCAGACTATATATCTACCTATAAGGATTACCAGCTAGAGACCAGCCAAGACAAAACGCCATCTTTACTATAACTCATCGCTTAGTAAAGGTAACAAGGTGGTAGCAAGTCTCTATCTGTATACCTGGCTGAAAGAGACTGAGACACTCCTTAGCCGGCATTCTTAAACGTTTCAGGCTCTCATAACAATTATCTTAAAGGTTCTCAGACATAAGTATTCAGGTTCTCATTGCTGTTTTTCCTTATGGATGATATCGCAACAGAATCTTGGAAAATTCTTGAAATATCCATTAAGTTCAACTACGACTTGTTAAAGTAGCTGAGGTGACACGCCGACAGGTTTAGGACTGTTCGTATTCTTATCTCAGTACATGGTAATGGTAATAAGGCAGCAGTATAGCAAGGTGTATGGTATACCTATCTCTCTATACACGAGGGAGAGAGGAACTAAGAGTCACGCTTTGTTTCACCACACGAATAAAAAACACAGAGGAGAAAATTCCTAGTCCTCTCACTCCGTCCCTTTTAATCGCCTTTTAAGACATGCACGGAATACAGCGGCAGTGTTCCTCCAACCCAGCCACGGAGTGTGTGTGGTCAGGCCGCCCTCCCGCCGCACTGGGAAGCAACAGTAGCAGTAATGGTAGTGAAGGTGGTGGTGGTGATAATGGCGGTGGTGGTGGTAGTCATGCTAATAAAGGTGGTGGTGATGATGGTGGCGGTGGAAGTGATGAAAATGGTGGTAAAAGTGGTAGTGGAAGTGGTAAAGATGATGGTAATGGTAGTGGTAGACGTCATGATAGTAATAGTGCTAGCGATATGGTAGTGGGAGTAGCGGTGGCAGGGAAAAGTGGTGGTGGAGATAGTAATAATGGTGGTAACGGTGGTGGTAGAGGTCGTGATAGTAGCGACGTTGGTTGTGGCGGCGGCGGCGGCGGCGGCGGCAGCGGTGGTGGTGATGGTGGTGGTGGTAGTTAAGTTGGTAGCGGTGGTGGTGGTCCTGCGGGGAGCTGTAATGGCAATGAGGTAGGGAAGGGGGAAGGGCAAGGGGAAGGAAGCGGCTCCTCCTTTACGTGTCTGGTTAATAAGTAGTGCAGGTGATGAATGTGATGTTTATAGCGTATCTATTTGCATTTATTGAAATTTATTGCACGCTAACGATCCGGTTCCGCCATCGATATGTTGAGGCGATTTTCTCTTTCTTTATGTGTTGTTCTATTAAGTGATCTGCATACCTGCGCGAGAAACTTAAGTGCTTACATGACGTACATAAATTACGTACTCATACATACGTACCTTCAGGAACATTCTCACATACAAGTAACGCACATACAATATACTGGTACATGCCAATACGAGCTATGTTACATTAGGTCATATATTTGTATATCATCAGTGGAATAGCGGATATTGGAGTCACATGCGTACATAAATTTCTTTTTTACTGCTTTATTCTTTTCTTTTTTGGTGTTCACATTTTCCTGCAGCACTTCCATTATGTGTGATTAATCCGCTCTTTGTCTTAATCGTTCATTATCCTTATTCGGCTTTACAAACACTTGAACCTCTTCGATTTTTTTTCACCTTTTTACTCTTTCCTTGTTGATTTTTATTCAGGCAACATAATTTCGTCATTCTTGATAAACGCACAGTTCATCAAGATTCTTTACGACCCAAGCAGTCTTCCCAGCTCTTAACCTCATTGATGTTTTATTTCTATCTATTTTTTTCAGCAACTGTTTCATCTCTTTTATAGCATCACAGACCGCCAATGTCCTTAACTACAGGAAAATATATATATATATACATAAAAATATATTCATATCAAGATACGTGCATACTAACTCGTACACACGAGACTATAATACCATAATGAATACATAGTGGGACTCATATACCTTTATCATATGAATATCTTTCTTCTCCTCATTTTTATCCTATTGTACTCCTTAAACACCACCGCCACCACCGCCACTATCACTACCTCTACCTCATCGTTACCTTTTTTTCCCCTTCCTTCCCTTCCCATACCCCATCGTATATACCGCCCATCCCTCCCACCCTCTCCTCAGTCCTCCTTCACTCGCTCCCTCCCTTTCTCCCTCTCTTCTCTAAGGACTCGATGACAAAATATTAATGTCAACATTCCGCAGCTTACAATGTCGTTTTGTGTTCCGCTGAGTCCCTCCGAGCTTCCCTCACTGTCCCTCCACACACACACACACACACACACACACACACACACAGAGAGAGAGAGAGAGAGAGAGAGAGAGAGAGAGAGAGAGAGAGAGAGAGGAGGGTAGGTAATGTAAGGCAAGGTGAGGCAGAGACCCATTCCATTAAATCACCAATACCTGACTCCTGTATGCCCATTCCTCACCTGGCGTGGCCTTCCTGACCCGCTGTTTCCTGTCTCGCCCCTTCCTCTGC